>NC_140264.1:3522306-3537306 GCF_949987555.1 Borostomias antarcticus | reverse complement strand
TAAAACATATATTCTGCAGGATCATTGTTTCCATAAACAGTATCTCAATTATTCATCTTGAACAAGTCATGAAATCAAAAGGTTGTCATTATAAAACAGGAGTGTTGTGTTGAATTCATGCTGCAACACAAACATTGAACAAATTGACATATTCTCAGATATCATACATTATATCATATTTACAGACATCACACATTATATCAACCTCAATCATAGATTTAACAAGTCAAGTCTCTGCTATTCACAGTGAAGGTCCTTTTACAGCGCAGCACTCTAACAGAACAAGGACGTCCAGTCAAAGGAACAGAACCCTTCATCTCCTCATGACCACAGTGGGGTCATCAATGTCAACATTGACCTGGGACAACCTCTGTATCTGTAGTCATGGTTACAATCAACCACACCCCATCATGTCACACAGGTGTGTGGGGACAGAACTGTGTTTCCATGGAGACCAAGGTGTTCCTCCAGGACACGGGAGGCTACTCTACCTGGCACAGGGTCACTGAGGTGTTCATCTCATTCACCCTAAAAGCTGGGTAGAGGGGCTCAGTGAATGTGGTGTGGAATGTGTGCAGGTGGGTCATTGTGTCAGAGGAGATGCTGTAGAAGGAGAGTACGCCAGCTGACCAGTCCAGGAAAACTCTTACTCTGCTGGATGCAGGTAACCACTCAGGTAAAGAAGTCATTTCTTCATTGTGCCAGACATAGAATATGTTCTCCCTCTTACACAAACACCAGGATTTGTCATTGACTCCAAGTCCACCGGCACCGTTGACTACCTTCCTGCTGATGGTCTTATATGTCACTCCTAACTTTATATTCCCCTTCATGTCCACCTCCCAGTAATGGCGTCCAGTCAGACCCTCTCTACACAGCACCTGTGGCTTTACATCAAACCTCTCTGGGTGATCAGGATACAGCTGATCCTCTTCAACCCACTCCACCCTCCTGTTGTCCTCAGACAGAGAGAGCTCTCTGTGTGCTGTGTTTGGGTCCAGACTGAGATCACAGGCATCTACAGATGAGAGGAGAAACACTGGATTACAACCTGTGTTAGAGTGTGTGTGTGTGTGTGTGTGTGTGTGTGTGTGTGTTCCTGGCTATGTTAATGTCATGGAATTTTACACCTAGTCTCAAGACTATTCAGATTCATATCTTTTCTTTCAATACCTATTCATCCAGTCCCCTGCCTTTTGCTATTGTAAACACCTCAACCTTTTGTTTCTCTCTCTCTTTTGTAATTGTAAACACCTCCTCTACCTCGCTCTTCCTCCTCTCTTTGTTTAAGTCAGAAGGGCCACACCTTCTGTCCTTCCTGTCCTGGCTCAGACCTTTTGTTTTCTTTGTCCATATTCAAAGTGAGTTTTCATCCCTCGACCACTGTTTGATATCCGTCACCTTACGATGACGTATAGACAACTCAGCCAATCAAATATCGGTTGCACCACATCCTTGCTTTGAGCAGATATAAGGAGGATATCCGGCGAGCTCATGTTACTTCTGTTGGTGAACCACTCTGTGTTTTACTTTGAGGTCCGTTTGCAATCGTATTGTTTTCTTAATAAATCTGACTGAACCTATTTTTGAGCGAACCTGGGCTTTGGCAAATACTTCATTTTTCTCAACTACATTAACATTTTGGAAAATTAAATATGAATTGATCCAGGAACAACAAGGTTAAAGTTTAAATCAAGTGTTTTCCACATATCAAGTCAATGGATGGATGTGATTCCCTCAGGTTATTGTTTTGTACATTGACCAAAACAGCTCTTCAAAACAACAACTTACACTTATTAAGCAGCTGTGGTTTCACCCAGATCTCTTCATTATGGTCCACACTGTGAGAGAGGCAGAGGAAGAGAGTGAAAGAGTGATACACACACACACACACACACACACACACACACACACACACACACACACACACACACACACACACACACACAACATATGTACTGTATGAAGAGCAGTCTAGAAAGGAGACAACTGACAAACAGTGATAACTCAATGTAAGGATCTGTCTGTGTGTGAAGTACTGCTTAAAAGAGTGATGAGGCAGGAGCCAATATCAGGACCCACTGTTCTCAGACTAACATGAGAAATACAGACAATCTGAAAATGGTTACAGCAACAGTAACTGGACTTAAAAACACAGCTCTGCAAAAAATGGCAAAAACATGCATTACTAATCAATACTAACTTGAGTTTCTCCAGCCTTAAGAGTGGATCAGAGAGCAGCTTCACTCCTGAGTCTCCTGGGTGATTGTAGCTCAGGTCCAGTTCTCCCAGGTGGGAGGGGTTTGACCTGAGTGCTGAAGCCAGAGCAGCACAGCCTTCCTCTGTGACTCGACAGAAAGACAGCCTATAGAGAGAGAGGTCATCAGGATATTACAACAGCTCTGCTGCACTCTGCTGGTGAGAGATGGAACTGCATACAATGTGTTTACCAGTATGATGCATGATGTAAAATGAGAGCAAGTGACATAAGAGAAATTGAATAATCTATTATTTGCCAAATAAAGAATAATATATTCTCAGCTACATATCAATGTTTACCTTTTCATCATAAATACATTGATTTGTGGAATTATCAACATATTTATCTCTCATTGGTGAGTTATGTTTCTAAGAACTGACCTCAGTATCTTCAGTCTACAGTTGGGACTCTTCAGACCATCAGAGAGCAGCTTCACTCCTGAGTCATGCAGGTCATTGTGACTGAGGTCCAGCTCTGTCAGGTGGGAGTTTGAGCTGAGGGTTGAAGCCAACTCCTCACAACTGTTCTCTGTCAGGAAACAGTTGTCCAGCCTAAATAGGAGATGCAAATACATGACAACATGCTGAGTAACAAGTAGACTAGAGTGAGAATTTAGTCTACACACAGAAAAGTCAATGACAACATAGTGACTCACAGGCTAGAAGTCATGGAGAGAGTTGGTTGAGCCACACGTTAGTCAGTGTGTAGTAACAGAGAACATGTCGTTCATGTGTTCAGATGAAGCAGTGTTTTAGTCCTGAGCCCTATGTTACGTCCTTCCTAACTACTGACCAGAGATCAGCCAGAGATCAGTGGTGCTCAGCTGAGAACTGGTATCCTTCCCCTTTCTATTGAAGTAGGTCGGTTCACAGCGAAGCCAGAAGAGAACAGGATATGCTCATGCATTATGTGGGCTGTGATCTAAAAGATGTTGAAAATAAATTTCATTTCATATTTTATCATACATTATATTATGATTTGAGGATTCCCTTGTTTGATGAAATGCAAAATCAAGACCCTGAGCTGTGCTGGGCAGATAATGGCCAGAAGCTGAAGTGGTTATTTAAGGCTGAAGTATTTAAGATTGCCCCGTTTTATTTATAAGGCCTGAATTAGAGAACAATCTGTTTTTAAGTAAGATATGTCAGGCTCTCCTGACATGATGTGTGAGTTCCAGTGCTGGGTAAGCTACTTTCAAAACAAACTATTACACATTACGAGTTACGTTCATTTGAGAGTAATTCATTTATTTATAAGATTACATTTTAAACAATCCTGGACATATGTGAGTATGAAAATAAAACTATACATACAGCAAACCAATATTTTACGAGCTAGGCCTAGGCTAGCTTACTTTAATCTTTTACACTTTGTTTTCAAATCTACTGTAGATAATAAACAAACTGAATAATCATGTAATAATTGGCATCCATGGTTGAACCTAATTGCTGACCTATATCAATATGTAGCCCTACAACCTGCGGTGTCCTCCAAGGATCCATCTTAGGCCCTTTATTATTTTCTTTATATATGCTGCCCCTGGGTTCCATTCTACGGAAACACAATGTGTCTTTCCACTGTTTTGCTGATGATGTCCAACTGTACCTCCCCCTGAAATTGAACTGTAAGGATTCCTTTAAGCCTGTAACATCTGCGCTAAATGACATCAAGACCTGGATGGACTTAAACTTCCTTAGTCTGAATGATGGGAAGACCGAGGTTATTTTGTTTGGTCATAAAGACAGCCATGTTAGCAACCTAGGGCCCCTCGCTGCCAAGAATCGCTCTTTTATTAAAAGTCTTGGTGTCACTTTTGATACTGGTTTTAAAACAAATTGGCTCTGTGGTTAAAGGCTCTTTTTTCCAGCTGAGGCTCTTATCCAAACTGAAACCGTACCTCTCTCTTAAGGACCTGGAGACAGTCATCCATGCTTTTATTTCTTCAAGATTGGACTACTGTAATGCCTTGTATGTGGGCCTTGACCAGCGGTCACTGAGGCGCCTGCAATTGGTCCAGAATGCTGCTGCACGCCTCCTGACTGCAACCAAGAAGCGGGACCACATCACACCGGTGCTGGCCTCCCTCCACTGGCTTCCTGTTCGCTTCAGGATTGATTTTAAAATCTTAATGTTTATTTTTAAGGCTCTACATGGTTTGGCCCCCCACTATCTGGCTGAACTGATTCAAGTTCGTGCGACATCTAGAACCCTGAGGTCCTCCTCCGAGACTCTTTTAATAGTCCCTAGATCGAGACTTAAGACCAAGGGGGACCGAGCTTTTGCGGTGGCTGGCCCAAAGCTCTGGAACAGCCTCCCTCCACACATTAGACACACAGAACCTAGGGCTCTTTAAGTCTCAGCTTAAAACGCACTTGTTTTCACTGGCTTTTGAGGCCTGATAGCCTACATCCCCTGTCCTGTTTTGTGTCCTGTCCTTTTATTGTTCTGTGATTATGTGCACTTTATTCTGTTTTTTGTTTTAGTTTATTTTATATATTGTACAGCACTTTGGTGCAACTTCGGTTGATTTTAAACGTGCTTTATAAATAAAGTTGACCTTGACCTTGACCTACAAAAAGCTGGCTAGATAGGAAACCTGTTACAAAGGCTGATGAATGGTAAATGGACTGCACTTATACAGTGCTTTTATCCACAGCACTTCACAATGGCCTCTCATTCATCCATTCACACACCAATGGTGGCAGCTGTCATGTAAGATGCTAACCTGCTCACTGGGAGCAATTTGGGGTTCAGTGTCTTGCTCAAGGACACTTCGACATGTGGACAGGAAGAGCAGCCGGGATTTGAACCGCCGACCCTGCGGTCATTGGACGACCCACTCTACCACTTGAGTCAAGCTACCTAGCCTAACCTATACCTAGGGCTCTGGAGGGATAGTATTACATACTACTAAAATACCTAAAGCATGTGTTTTTAATTCTGAAAGTGCATTTTGCGTGTTCTTTTTCTGATTCTCAAAGTTGAACAGTGGAGTAAAAGGGCACTTGGAACTTGGCCAGTAAGTCTCATGATAAGCTTTCTAAAAGCGCTCAATTCTACTGTTGACAGAGGCAGCATGTCTTCGGCAACATACTCTTACACAAATCTCCTCAAGTCTCGGGGATCAAGGGCAGATCGAAATCCAAAGAAATCGAATCTATGTTGCTTGGTTTGCTCTCGTAATGGGAGTGTATCCATTGTGAAAACATAGCACCTGTAGCCATTGTTGTCTTCTCTTCGCTGGTCATGTAGCGTTGCGCTGTAGCTATGCAGATTCCAGGTGAGTGGACTTTACCAATCAATCATTCATCCTCATTCTCCCCCGTTCCCGTTCACACCCCCCCAATCAAATGCCAGCAAACAAACACACAGACAATAAACTTCCCTCTCCCTGTGCGTGTGTTTCAATACCGTAAGTAACAAATTTGACATTGTAACTGTAACAATATTACCGAAATCCTTCAGTATCTGTAACATGTTATATTGCTTAGTTACTGCCAACAGCAATATGTTACTGTAATGCATTACTTTTGTAGCGCGTTACACCCAACTCTGGTGAGTTCACAGGCCTATATGTGTTTTGGTGTGTTTTGTGTTTTATTATAAATATATTGTGTGTATTTTGGATGTTTCTTTAATTATATGTTTGATCTTTGTTTATGAAAAACTGAGCGGAAAGTGTTTCATAATAAGTCCACATGGGCTGGGCTGCATTTGAAGCATGACACTTAAATAAAGGAATAACTCATCATATACGATCCCTACAGATGTGATGGAGTGTGTGTAGACATGCGGTATCAGTCAGTTTAATAAAATATTACCGCATTAAAGTTTAGTAACAAGCTAACAGTGATAATGAATGTTAAACATGAATACATTCAAATATTCTCTCCATCTCTCCCACCTGGTGTGTCCCATACAGTATATCTGAGGGTCAGTGAGTCACCAGAAAATCAACTGAACTGAAAAAAGACTGCATATGAACATGCTCTAAGAGTGACAATGTGAGACCAACAGACTGTCCAGCCATGTGTCCATTGTAGGGTTGTCATCATGTGAAAACCCCTGTAAAGGTACTGACCTCAGTGTCTCCAGGTTACAGTGTGGACCTCTCATGGCAGCGAAGACAACATGCAGGTCATCATTCTCGTCATCAAATATCTTATTTCTCATCTTCATATAACTGTTAATGTTCTTCAGGTGCAGCTCTCTCAGAGGACAGTCTGGTGTCTGGAGGGTGGAGGCCAGTGATTCACAGTCCTCAAGGCTGAGGATCATGTCAGTCAGTCTGTAGAAACAGAGAACATGTCCTTCATGAGCTGGAGTTGCCAGGGTTCAAATCCCATCTCTATCTCTTTCACAGACCTACTGTATGTCTCCTGTCACCCCACCTACTCCCTTCCTACTGTCTAGAGGAAACACATGTCCTCTGTCCTTGTAATGGCACCAATGTCGTGGAGCTTGTCAGGTTTGTAAAGTAGCTTGTAACATGGTGGTAGGAGTGTAGACACTGAATCTGCTGAGTTGTATGTTTTCTTTTTACTTTTAAAAATGATTGCACTATGTCAGTAGATCCAAACAAACCAATATACATGAGAAACCATAAACAATGAAATGAACATTATGTATGTATAAAGTATTAATGTGATAAGTGTGACTGCTATGTGCTAGCTATAGTTTTGTTGTTGACTCCATCATCCCAGCCTCCATCTTTGGTTCTATTTGACTCTGTCAGGGGATTGATGGATAACATGCTGCTCTGTGCCTTTGCTGTTGATCATGTAGCACATGCATTTCCAGACTGAGAGCTTTCTGAAGCAGAACCATACTGGTTGCTATGGTAAATGGTAAATGGACTGCACTTATACAGTACTTTCATCCAAAGCGCTTTACAATGAAGGCCTCTCATTCACCCATTCAAACACACATACACACACCAATGGTGTCAGCTGCCATGCAAGGTGCTAGCCTGCTCATTAGGAGCAATTGGGGGTTCAGTGTCTTGCCCAAGGGCACTTCGACATTTTGTCAGGAGGAGCAGGGATTTGAACCGCCATTGGACGACCCGCTCAACCTCCTGAGCTACAGCCGCCCGTCTCCGGGCTCTCCCCCCACACTCCCCAGTCCAAACCCTGTGTCTATATCGCCCTCACACGGACAGCTGGCTTCGCTCAAATGTTTGTTTTGATTTGTGGATCTGCCCCCTAATATGTATTCACTCCAAAATTGAATAGGTTCTACTGTAAGTTGGCCTATGCTACACCCCTCCACCAAGTTTCTTGAAAATCGGTCTGGTAGTGTTTGCATAATCATGCTAAGAAAACAACCAATCAATGAGTGAACACACATCACTGACAACATTACCTCTCGCCCTGCGCTGTTGCTGGAGCGGAGGTAGAGTACACTGTAAACACGAATACATTCAGATAATAAATACACCCTCTTTCCCACCTGGTGTGTCCCATATATGTCTGAGGGTCTGTGACTGCACAGAAAAGCAACTGAATTAACACAGTCCTTTAAAACAATCAGCGTCATTTATACTAGTGTGATATGTGTCAGTTTGACATTAATATTTACATTGCCTTTCTGCATTTCCTCACAGCTGGGATCAGTCTGTTATGCACTTTCTTGGCTATGTTGTATTTCCTCTGGTCCATCTCATCCAGCACACCCTGTGACATCAGAAGTGCGTTGGCCAGTGCTGAGCAGTGATCTCCTGAGAGAGCTTGTTTATCTCGATCTGGTGACATGAGGAACTTGTGAATGTCTTCATGTACTGAACTGTCTTTCATCTCAGTCAAGCAGAGGAAGAGATTGACTTGCCTCTCAGGTGAGAGGTTCTCTACATCTGGCTTCCTAAGGTATTTCTTCATCTCCTCAACAGTCTCTGAGCTGCTCTCTGTCTGTGGCAGAAGGCCATGTAAGAGAGTCTGGTTGGACTCCAGTGAGATGCCAAGCAGGAAGCGGAGGAACAGGTCCAGATGTCCATTCTCACTCTGTAGAGATTCATCCACAACTCTCTTCAGCACCTCATGCAGGGGCAGCTCTGTCGACACATTCTCCAGGAGAGACTCCAGTGAACTGATGTCGTTTCTCACACAGCAGTAGAACACATAGACAGCAGCAAGGAACTCCTGAAAGCTCAGGTGCACAAAGCAGTACACCTTGTTCTTATACAGGCCATGCTCTTCTTTCAGGATTTCTGTGCACAATCCACTTTCCACTGCTGCTTTATTGAAATCAATTCCACACCTTTTCAGCTCCTCCTCTGAGAATATGAGATTTCCCTTCAGCAGCTGTTGGAATGCCAGCTGGGCCAGTTTCAGAATGTCGCCGTCTCTTGATTTCAGGATCTGCTGTCTAGACTGATCTTTCTCGTTTCTCTCTTCATACTTTCCAAGCGCCACCCCTGTTTGAGTGATCAGGAAGTGAATGTACATCTCAGTCAGAGATGTAGGGATCTCTCCTTTCTTGTTTTTACTCAGCATAGGTGCTAGAACCTTGGCAGTGATATAACACATGATAGGTATGTAACACATGATGTAGAGGCTCCTTGTTTTCTTGATGTGATCGATGATTTTGTTGGCTAGTTCTTCATCTTCACTGAACTGCTTCCTGAAGTACTCCTCCTTCTGTTGGTCTGTGAACCCTCGTACTTCAGTCATCTGGTCAATGCACTTGCGTTCAATCTGTTTGGCTGCTGCAGGTCGTGTGGTTATCCAGAGGAGAGCAGAGGGAAGCAGAGTTCCATCAATGAGGTTTGTCAGCAGCATGTCCACTGATGATTTCTTCATGGTATCCCTCAACCTCTTGTTCTGACTGAAATTGAATGGAAGTTTGCTCTCATCCAGACCATCAAAGATGCACAGAACTTTAGAAGATGCAAACATGCTTGCATCTGCTATCTCTGAAAGTTCAGGGTGAAAGTAACACAGAAGGTCATGCAGACTGTACTGCTCATCCTGGATCAAATTCAGCTCTCTGAATGGAAGCACAAAGATGAAATCTATATCCTGATTGGCTTTCCCTTCTGCCCAGTCAAGGATGAACTTCTGCACTGAGACTGTCTTTCCTATACCCGCCATGCCTTTCGTCATCAGAGTTCTGATGGATTCTTCTTGTTCAGGACGGGGTTTGAAGATGTCATTACAGTTGATAGAAGTAACTGATGATTTTTGGAGTGATTCAATCCGCCTGATCTCATGTTCTGTATTAACCTCTTTACTCTCTCCATCAGTGATGTAGAGCTCTGTGTAGATGCTGTTGAGGAGAGTTTTTCTGTCTTCTGTAGTCCCCTCAAACATGAATCTGAAACGTTTCTTCAAACTGTCTTGAAGTGTGTCTTTAACTCTTTTTTGGTTCAGCACAGGGGAGAATGGGAGAAAGTGAAAATGTAGAGTGAGACATGAAGAATAAAAAGCATAAAACAACATCCAGTACAAGCAGAATCCTCATACAGTAGCAGTATATAGATCTGTGAAACACAATGGACCCTTCTAACAAAAACATTCTCCTGATTTTACATATCTCACCTTTGTTTGGTGGCACTGCATGGTGTGGCCTTGGCTACGCCTTCTGAAATTATAAGGAAAAACAAGACCCATGATGTCCAAGACCAGGACGATACTGTCCTACAGAACCTCAGGGATGATAAAGGACGATACTGTCCTTCAGAACCTCAGGGATGATAAAGGATGATACTGTCCTACAGAACCTCAGGGATGATAAAGGATGATACTGTCCTACAGAACCTCAGGGATGATAAAGGACGATACTGTCCTACAGAACCTCAGGGATGATAAAGGACGATACTGTCCTACAGAACCTCGGGGATGATAAAGGATGATACTGTCCTACAGAACCCCAGGGATGATAAAGGATGATACTGTCCTACACAACCTCAGGGATGATAAAGGATGATACTGTCCTACAGAACCTCAGGGATGATAAAGGATGATACTGTCCTACAGAACCTCAGGGATGATAAAGGATGATACTGTCCTACAGAACCTCAGGGATGATAAAGGATGATACTGTCCTACAGAACCTCAGGGATGATAAAGGATGATACTGTCCTACAAAACCTCAGGGATGATAAAGGATGATACTGTCCTACACAACCTCAGGGATGATAAAGGATGATACTGTCCTACACAACCTCAGGGATGATAAAGGATGATACTGTCCTACAGAACCTCAGGGATGATAAAGGATCATACTGTCCTACAGAACCTCAGGGATGATAAAGGATGATACTGTCCTACACAACCTCAGGAATGATAAAGGATGATTGTGTTCTTGTAGCAGTATGACCTTCTGGAGGGGACAACAATGCTACTGTAGCACAGACAGAAGCGCGGGATGAACAAACACACATATGCGCGTGCCCGTGCACACACACACACACACACACACACACACAGTTTACTATAGATTATCAGGCTAACTTGGTAGAGCTCTGGTGCAGTATGTTCTCCATATGTTATCTCTTAGATAGTTTGGAGTTCATTGTTGTCATGGTGCAGTTATAGATAAGAATAAGAAACACAACTTATTTGTTTGTGACAAGATTAAATAAACATAATCTAACAACAGAGCTTACCAAGGTCCTGGACCAAATGAGCCTCTTTCTCCTGGAGGATCCTGTAGAAGGCTGATTTGACCTTGACTCCCCCGGATTTTAAGGCGTTGTCCAGCTCCCTCATCTGTTCCTGTCTGGTCCGGGTGGTACGGATGGTAGAGTAGAGCTCATCAGGGATCATACCCTTCTGGTGCAGTTCATCTGCTATAGGCATCACCTCAGCAACCCTCTGAATGAGCTTAGACCAATGTGTGTCCACAAACTTTGCCTCTAGAGAAGAGAAATACACACACAAACACACACAGAGAGAAGAGAATGGTAAACTGGTAGCTTTTACTTCTAAACATGTCCAGCGTTCCACCTCAGTACAGACACACAGCCTCACCTCTGTCTTCTCTTGTCCTCTCTGTCTCACTCTGTCCATCATGAGAGGTGGAGGGCCTGAGGAAGAAAAAAGGTGTCGTCTTATATTCGGGGTCTAGACTTTTAAATGTAATTATACATTCACAACAGCAGATGGCGCTGTTTCCCCAAGCATGCCACCGCTTTTCTCCCTCAAGGCACAACACACAGTGACGGGTGGCTGGCTATAGAGATGGAGAGACGTGAGCTGTGTTCGGAATCGCTCCCTCGTTCCCTCACTCCCTATTCCCTATATAGGGTTCACCATGTAGTGAACTACCTAGGGAACGGAGAAAATGTAGGGTACATGCACTGTTCCCTGCAAATCAAGGTGAATTGTTGGTAATAAATAGTGAACTATATAGGGAACGAAAATTCCGTGGAGAATTCGGACACTACAAACAAAATGGCTGACGCCCTATATAGTGCACTATACAGTGAATAGGGAGCGATTCCGAACATAGCTGTGGTATATAATAGGCGATTTTACCCTCTGAGAGTAGAAGACACATTTGTCAAGTATTTCTTAGTTACATTTTGTGATAGAAGAAGCTAGTAATTATTTATAGGGATATTGTGCTATTTTGGACATTTAGTCCTATTTGTGGTCTGTTTACCATTAACTTGAAACGTAGAGATCATACTTTCACTGATCATTCCAATATTGAGCTAGTTGCAGTTCCTATGCAAGCTCTCACTGGACTACAATGGAAGTCAATGGGGCACAGTGAATGTGGGTGTAGTCTTACCAGTCTCAGTATGCTCTCCTGTGAAATGTATTGCAATCCTAATATTTTAACATGTTTGGCATGGCTTGGACATAAGCATTCCGCTGGCACTTGTTTTCACTGCTCCCACAGAGGACTATGTTGAAGTCATGCCAAACACCTAGAAATATTCGGATTATGATACATTTCACAGGAGAGCATACTGAGACTGGTAAGATTATCCACACCCTGGAACTACAACCCAGGAGCAATGTTGACACTGCCCCCTATATTCACACTCTGGTACTACAACCCAGGAGCAATGTTGACACTGCCCCCTATATTCACACTCTGGTACTGCAACACAGGGGCAACATCAACAAGATATAATCTGACTGATAACAACTGAACTCACCTTGAGTTTCTCTGGTCATTAGATGCTGCTCCACTGTTGTCCTCCTCTGTCTTCCCCCCTGCTTTTCTCTTCTCTTTTGTCTTTCCATCTTCTATCTTCTCCTCTGGCTCTCCCTCTTTTCTTTTCTCTACCTCCCTCTTTTCTATCTCTTCCAGACTTCTTCTGCGGGCTGTGGAAATGATGATGCTTTCTCTCCTCTGTTCTGTCCTCCGTTGAGAGTCCAGTCTCCTCACTCCGATATTTGGAAGTATTTCTCCCCATGGTCTGATCTCCTCAGTCCTTACACCATGCATTTAATTTAGTTGACTTGTTTGTCACTCATGCCTTATTCCTTCACCTGACAAGAGTTAACTGGATTCTGAACAGACTGGATTCTGTAAGAGTCATTCACAGGTGTTTTAAAAAGCCCTGAAGCCCTGATGTCCATAAATGTAGTCAACATAACATGTGACTTCTAGTTCCACTGAGTGAGTCCAGGATAGAGAGGCAGAGAGACTCTGTTCTAAAGCTATGCTAGCTGTAGAGTAGCACTAAAGAGTAAACACAGAGCACAAATACACACACACACAGTCACACTCTTCTCTCTTTTGGAGATAATAATCAGGGTGTGATCATAACAAGCAGAGACATTTACATGCAGCCATTTAGCAGATGTGAACACATTAGTCTCTGACATCTTAGAGTGTATAGGAAGGAATGTCTATGATGTAAATGATATTGTCATGTGAATATTTAGTGTATATAAATGCAGGATTCTCACCTGACTGCTGCAGATTCAAGGTTGTCTCTTCAAATGTCTGAATCTTTCTGAGAACAAGGAAATAATTTACATAAAAATAGACTCACCTGTCTAAGAAGGGACTTCAGACCTACATATTTGTGGTTATCTATGTGGGTGTGTGCATGTGTCTTTAACAACACACAAGGAGCGAGAGAGAGAGAGAGAGAGAGAGAGACATACTTCCTGTTTACTGTCACTCAACAACACATTCTAATTCCAATAGAACTTTCTAATGCAAATGTAACTATCCACAATGTCACACCAGCTTCCTTTCTCTGCATATTCATGACGTTTACAAAACATTATACACAAACATTTACTGACCAACACATGTACCATTCATTTAGAACATGTTCAAATGTAAATAATTGTATCCAGTGGGATGAAATGGTTGTATTCTTCCACACGTAGTCTCATAGGATCTACCTCCATATGAATCATTATTCTAAATACTAAAACTGACTTCTGGTAATGAAACGCTCAGCAGACTTCCTGCTACACCATTCTAGCCTCTGATCTGATCTGAGTTCTGTTCAACCAAGAACACACACAGGGGTGTACTGGACTAAGAACGTTCCAGAAACAATGTTCAACAAAATAGATATACCAGTATATGTGTATATATGCAAATATTTAAGATTCTCACGTCTGCTGCAGAAACAAGGTTGTTTCTTCAACTCTCTGGCAAGGAGGGTCATTACACTCGTATAAACACGCTTTGGAGGCAAAAACACGTTACGTAATGCTACATTTGTGTGTGTGTGTGTGTGTGTGTGTGTGTGTGTGTGTGTGTGTGTGTGTAGGATCAGACTTCCACTAGTATGTGTGAGTATGTCTCTTAGACCATCATTATAGCAAGACGCAGCCCACTGATGATGCAGGGTCTTTTATTTTGAAACCCATTTGTCTGTCTGATCTTAGAGTACATAGGAAGGAATATGTTACAAATTTAGTGTAGAAATGAAGGATTCTCACCTGACTGCTGTAGATTCAAGGTTGTCTCGTCAACTGTCTGAATCTCTCTGAGAACAAGGAAATGATTTTCACAACTGACTAAGGACACGCACGCACGCGCACACACACACACACACACACACACACACACACACACACACACACACACACACACACACATTCACCCTCTAGCACTGTAGAGCAGCTAAATCCACAACAAGTCACTACGAGCTTCAGATCTCTGTGCCGATGCCCTCACATGACCTCTCTATACGGGTCCAGACTGGTTTCCTGTCTTCTACTGGTTCTGCCCCACGGCCATCAGCCAATCCTCCTGTCTTCTATTGAATCAGTATTGAAAGTGCATTTTATTTTTTTCATTACGGGACAATTCTGTATTAACGACGACTTGCATACCGTTGCAAACGTGGTAAGTTTTCTGGGTGTGATCATAACAAGCAGACACATTTACATGTAGACATTTAGCAGATGTGCTAACACTAGTCTCTGACCTGATCTTAGTGTTGGAAGGAATGTCTATGATGTAAATGATACAGTGTCATATATTGACTGTATTAATGTAGGATTCTCACCTGACTGCTGCAGATTCAAGGTTGTCTCTTCAAATGTCTGAATCTCTCTGAGAACAACAACATGTAAATAGACGTACCTGTCTAAGAATGGAATCCAAACCTTCTACATATTTGTAATTATCTATGTTTGTGTGTGTGTGCGTTTATCTTTTACCAGTGATTCACAAGTAGAGGGAGAGAGAGAGAGATAGTGACCTTGTGAGGAGAGGGACCAGACCCTACATGTGACCTTGTGAGGAGAGGGACCAGACCCTACATGTGACCTTGTGAGGAGAGGGACCAGACCCTACATGTGACCTTGTGA
>NC_140264.1:3469806-3517306 GCF_949987555.1 Borostomias antarcticus | reverse complement strand
AAGAGTTCATTTGCAAAAACAGATATGTGCATTTTGATACATTTTGATAAATCATTTTTTCAATCAAATGTCAACATTTAATATCAATTAAATAACAGTTTGATGGTTTTGATTACGTAAAGAAGAGTCTTCTTTATTTAATCAAAACAACCCAACTGTAACTTAATTGATATTTAATGTTGACATTTGATTGAAAAAAAAAAAGGAAAAAAAAGAATATATATATATATATATATATATCCTGTATGTGGGTGTGTATATATATATATATCCTGTATGTGGGTGTGTATATATATATATATCCTGTATGTGGGTGTATATATATATATATACAATATATATCCACACATACAAATTATATTAGGCTAAATGAAAAATTAAATGTATAAAATCAAATTCATCTATACACCAGATTCAAGATGAGAGCCCTCACCGCCCGTAACGGTCAGAGAGACCTCCTGGTACGTGTCTTTGAAGAGTCTGTCCACTCCGCACCAGTACGTCCCCGAGTCCGTCCTCCTCAGTCCAGGGGCCTCATTTATCATTGAGGTACGCCTTCTTTTACACGGTCTTTTTCGCGATTTCAGGCGTACGCCATTTCCCCCCCCCACATTGCGATTTATCAAGCCGAAAGGGGGGAAATTTAGTCGCCTTTCTCCGCGCTTTTGTACGACACCTCTCAAGTTGTCGTACCGATTTACACGGTGTTCTACGCCCTTTTTGAACACAGGGGGAACTGGCGACGCAGGTGGTGCGTCGGTGAATTACTATGTTTGACGGAGAGAGACAGTTCATGAACGCACAATCATGTAGGCTAATAGCCCAATTAAGCACCAACATATATCGCAATGCTAGATTAGACGTGTCCTCTAACCGGCTCATTAATGGTCCGATATGGATTTGTTCCCCAAACTGAACCTATGCGCTGTCCCAAACCTTTCCGCGCTATATGTCACACACCTAATGCAGGCACTCCATCAAACGGCAATAATTGACCAATTAGATTGTCATTAATATGTGATCATGTGGACCTGTTTGCTGTTTGGTAAGCATATAAATGACAGTCCTCCTGTGCGTAATGCGAGCCTAAATGAATCCGGCGCTACTCGGCCTACTGGTTGAGATAGAACTCCAAAGAGGTGACGGCGATGGCGACTGCACCCACATAAGGGCACCATCAGTGAATGAATACGTCTATGTGAATCGCTAAAATGTGCACACTATAAATATCCAAATCATATGTGACATGCTCATCACAAGTGTAGTGGCACGGTGGCCTGGCTCCACGCATGACTCATTCATCCTGGCGCACAGCAGGGTAGGGGCTAGACTGGAGGCAGGCGCTGCGCGTGACGGCTGGCCTGTTGGTGTGTGCATAGCCAAGATACATATTCTTTGTCTTATTTACTTTAATCTTTATTAGCATTTTCCATCCATACAACGACAATACAATAAAACATAAAAACTTACAATAACAGCTTATGGGTACTTCCATCCATGCAGCTTTTTTTTCTTACTCAAATATGACAATTTTAATATTAGTGGTATCATCACACTTCCTTCTATAATCCATCCATTTTCCCATCTCCCTTCAAACTTTCCTTCCTGCATCCTCAATGCATAAATAAATCTCATAAATCTCCTCCACAACACCCACCACTGCTCCTTGGTTGGGGGTTCCACCTTATACCAAGCCCTCATTATTGTCTTTTTACTAGCAACCAATAGTACTTTCACTAGGTATCTGTCCCCTCCTTGTACATCATTCTGTTATGTTTGCCAAGATGTATATTCAAAGCTGATAAGAATGAGAACCAGTCAAGACCCCACCACAAAATGAGGACCCAAGCCCTCAGCCCCCTCCCCGTCATGAGGTTTACCAGCGGGGCCAAAGGGCCCACACTGAGGTCATGCGCCAGCTATGAAGACACAAACAAGTAAGGTTCACATTTCTACCATTTTATTGTCTGTTGGTGGGTGACTGTGTGAGGTGTGTGAGTGCGTTTGTGAGTGAATGTGTGAGGTCCGTGAGTGTGGTAGTGAGTGACTGTGTGAGGTCCTTGAGTGTGGTAGTGAGTGACTGTGTGAGGTCCGTGAGTGTGGTAGTGAGTGACAGTGTGAGGTCCGTGACAGCATGTGTGAGGGAATGAAGTGCAGTGAGGATGTCCTGTTGGCTCTGGTGGTGTAGTGTGGTGACCTCCACCAACTGCTGAACAACTGCCCCACAACTGCCCCAATCCCTTCTGCCATTTCCCTCTGGGCCTCTAGGGTCATGAGCCTCCAGCACAGCGTCTGATAGGAAGCCCAGCCCTCAGGGACCCTTGAGGCAGGGACGCTGGCAGCCGGAGGTGGAGGCGTGGGCGGTGGAGACGGGGGCGCTGGAGATGGCACTGGAGGTGGAGGCCGGTGCGCTGGAGGTGGAGGCACTGGAGGTCGTGGCACTGGATGTAGAGGCTGCAACCGGCGGGGGCACGACCGTCAGGTCAAGGACCACTGCAGACTCCCCCTCCTCTGAGTCCCACCCCACGTCAGAGTCTGGAGAAACAATTTCAGTCATTTTCTTTGAGTTTGTCTGTTAACTTGATTATGCATTAAACATTTTATTGTGTAGCCATATTCAATTGATATGTTTTTCTGTTGGCAGCCAAATAAATGCTTAAGTGTGATTTACCGGGTGATTTAGATGAGAGTCTTAATTTCCCAGAGGGGAAAATGTTTAATGTGGTCTAACATTATGAAGTGGTCATCTGTGTTATCGTTCCCTGTTTTTGGTCCTAAATCAATCATAGCCTACCACAGAATGTGTGGAATGTTTGCTTTCCTCACAGCCACATAATACAGAATGTCCGTGTAGCCTACGCCAAATACAGGATGCACGAAACGTAGGCTACAGTAGGCTACCTAAACTGTAGGAGCAATCAGACAAATGTAGGCTCGTACAAATAGCTTACCTTCCGAAGATAATTTTCTTTCCTCGCGTGGACCTCACCAACAAGCACATGCACCTCAGTCTCCGAAAAGTTTCTCTTCTTTCCGCGTTTTTCCATAAACGTATTTGTCTTTCCTATGCTCCACGCTATATTATGTCGGTTCCTTCCGGGGTATCCACGTTGTGCGCTGTCATAGTTTTGACCATATATGGTTGGATTTGGGCGTGGCGAGGGCGGAACACGGGGCGCGTGCGCGTACGCTCTCTCCTCCGCCAGTCTCGGATTTCGGAGCGTACGACATTTTTGATAGATCCGAAAAGCGTGTAAATATTCTCGTCGTACGCTACATTTCGCATTTTCCGCGTTTTCGTCGTACGCCCTCTTTTACACCAGAATTTACACGCTCTTTGATAAATGAGGCCCCAGGTTGTGTTCCCAAACAAATATCACCTTGATCACACCTGTCTGAACTTGCCAGCACTCCTGCCCTTTTCTTTTCAATAATATCTCTATTCAATAATCAAATTCAGTCCAAATGTCTCTATATAGTCCTTACAATCAGTTTGTTTTAAGTCCTTGATCCATTCCCTCACAATATAGCTCCCATATTATGATGAGACTTGAATATGACGAGATGTATTGAATTTGTTTGTCAGCAATCCTGATGCAGAAGTTAATGCTTGTGAATAAATATTAGGGTGTGTGAATGTTTTTACGAATACGCCAACTGTTTGTCCAATTTTGTCTAATTTTGTCCTCTTGGTAAAAGTCGATTGCGCTCTAAAAACATGAAAGAATAAAACAAAATCCAGCAACACAAAGATGAGATGGTGATTGCAAAGGGAACTGTTTAAATTAATTCCAATAAACCTGGTTGAGTTCAGGGTTTACAACCATTCATCTCTTACAAAATGCATGAATAAATAATTTGAACAGTACTAATAATAGGTTATGTTATCACAGCAGCACAGATTGAGATTACAATTACAAATTGGAATAAGGCTATCCTTTTGGATTTTAGATTATTATTAAATGCAAGAAATGCACACCACACGAAACAAAACTGGGATGGTATTTGTTGGTGACTGTTGATGTTGGTTGGATGGCTGGACAGCTGCATTTTAAACTCATAACTTTTCAGAATGTTGCTTGTTTTTTTATAAACCTTTTTAAATAAACATTTTATAACCTGAGAGATGTATTGTAGAGTGTTCATTTGTGTGTATGGGGGTTGTCATTGTGTCAAAACTCGACACAAGCCATAAGAAAACACTTGGGAAGCATCTCACTTCTTGGGAAGCATCTCACTTCTATGTCAAAATGAAACTGCAATCAAAACCCAATAATAATTTTTCAAAGTGGCATTTCTGCTACAAAATGATTCACACATGCACCAGTTGAAATATTATTTCAAAGCAGCAACAAAACTGTTCAGTGTGGAAAGAACTTCAGGGAGTCAGGAGCGTTAAAGAAACACCAGCGTGTTCATACATGAGAGAAGACGTACCACTGTGACCAATGTGGGAGGAACTTAAGTCGGTCAACACCCTTAAGGGGGGCACCAGTGTGTTCATACAGTTCATCCAAGAGCTGCACAGAGTTCACTGAAGCCTGCCTGAACAAGGACCCCATCTTTGTAAGCAATAGTGTGTCTTTGTGTGTGTGTGCGCGCGTGCGTGCATGTGTGCGCCTGCTTCCCACTGTTGGGTTAACTGATATCAAATTGACTTTTATAATCACTATCATCAAAATCTTTTTTTTTTCGATTCTGAACATCCCTGAAGGGCAACAAGACATACTTTACAACTACACATAAAGAACAGTACATGAGTCTCCACACAAACCTGCCCCCCCCCCGACTCTCTCTCTTTCTCATTCCTTCTTTCTCTCTCCTCTCAGGTCCACCACCACCTATTGAAGAAGGGATAGATGAAGGAGAAGGGAGTTGGAGAATGTCCAATGTCTCCAAGACCAAGGAGGTCATTGTTGACTACAGGAATAAGAAGGATGTCCTCCCACCAGTTACCATCAGTGGCTCTGTAGTGGAGAGGGTGGACACCTTCAAATACCTGGGGGTGAACATCCAGGAGGACCTGACTTGGGACTGCCACATAACCGCAGTCGTCAAAAAGGCCCAACAGCGCCTATATGGCCTCAGGCGCCTGAAGAAATTCAGCCTGGGACCCCAAATTATCAGGGACTTCTACAGAGGCACAATAGAGAGCCTACTGAGGAGCAGCTGCACCGACAGGGACCACAAGGCGCTGAGGAGGGTGGTTCACACGGATGAAAAAATCAGTGTGTGTGACCTGCCCAGTCTAGAAGACCTCTACACCCAGCGCTGCCACAACAAATCCCTCAGGATCATCAAAGACCCCACCCACCCCTGCGCTCCCAAAGAGTAAAGGGCTACAAGACCCCCAAAGCTCGCACCAGCAGGCTAAGGAACAGTTTTTTCCCCCCAGGCAATTAGACTGCTAAATGAAAGGAAAGTGTAGCTTCTCTCTCTTATCCCTACTGTTTATAGTGATTACTATGTATTTATCTCTCTTATCCCTACTGTTTATAGTGATTACTATGTATTTATCTCTCTTATCCCTACTGTTTATATTGATTACTATGTATTTATCTCTCTTATCTCTACTGTTTATATTGATTACTATGTATTTATCTCTCTTATCCCTACTGTTTATTTTGATTACTATGTATTTATCTCTCTTATCCCTACTGTTTATAGTGATTACTATGTATTTATCTCTCTTATCCCTACTGTTTATATTGATTACTATGTATTTATCTCTCTTATCTCTACTGTTTATATTGATTACTATGTATTTATCTCTCTTATCCCTACTGTTTATATTGATTACTATGTATTTATCTCTCTTATCCCTACTGTTTATATTGATTACTATGTATTTATCTCTCTTATCCCTACTGTTTATATTGATTACTATGTATTTATCTCTCTTATCCCTACTGTTTATATTGATTACTATGTATTTATCTCTCTTATCCCTACTGTTTATATTGATTACTATGTATTTATCTCTCTTATCCCTACTGTTTATATTGATTACTATGTATTTATCTCTCTTATCCCCACTGTTTATATTGATTACTATGTACAGTATGTATCTCTCTTATCCCCACTGTTTATAGTGATTACTATGTATTTATCTCTCTTATCCCCACTGTTTATATTGATTACTATGTATTTATCTCTCTTATCCCTACTGTTTATATTGATTACTATGTATTTCTATCATTTAATTATATCACTGTTTTTAGTAATTACTGATTTTAATTATAGTTTAATGCTTTTTAAATGGTCTAAATTGTTTTAATGATGAAGCTTCCCAGCCAAAGATTTTAACATGTATGTACCGTACCAGGGCATCTACTGTAAGTGACAATAAAACTGAAAGAGAAAGACCTGTCGTGGCAGTTGGAGTGGACCTGGTTTCTCAGGCCTGGGTTACACTACTGCGTTTTTCTGTGTTTTTTCACCAAAAAAAGACCTGTTTGTTTGTTTGACCTTTGGCCATAATGAAGCTGGAACCCGGAGGCCTCGGGATACGGCCACAGCTGTTTTGGTGCTTGAAATCCGGAGCTGCGTTCTAGAGTAATAGACGGATCCAGAGGCTTATGATTTTTTTTTTTTACACCTATAAGCCTACACTAACACTGTGTTCATTTCACAAACAGGAATTTCAATATCAATTTGGAAACAACAAGAGTCACACAAAAACAGCCAAGCGGATAACGTTGAAAGAGCTTAATGTATTCACGTGTTTACAGGTTCCCCCCAAAAAGTAGACACTTCAAATAATATTCAGTTCCGACTCCGGGTCCAGAACCAGGGCTACGGCCAACAGCAGGGGGAGGCGGACTGGACTGGGAAGGTGTTTGCATAGTCCTTGAACTCTACTCCCTTCTTTTCTCCTCCACATCCAGGTACCTAAGAACTCGGGTTTCAGTTGCTGGTGATTTAGACTGTTGGCACTTATAGTGAGAATGAGGAGGAATTCAGCTTTTCAATAGCGCTGAAGTTGGAGAGCAGACAGATTCACACTTGGGAACCATTTACCCTACGTATTGTCTGGATGAAGTGGTCGTCAGTCTTGCGGTCACACCTCTCATATTCAAATGAATGGAAAGGAAAGAACAAGTAGCCCTGGTCCAGGACTAAAGAACAAGAGGAGATGGCGCCTTTTTAAAACAAGGAGGAACATGGTCAGCACTGGACATTCATATAAGACCTCAAATAAATAAAGGGGTCACGCATAATGCATGTCAGGATAATAATGTCATGGTTAAGTCAGAACTGGTCACTACCATTACATATCCAGAAGAGGGCGTCGTGTACCTAATGTTCAAGCGGGATCTTTCCTGTCTCAGGAGGCGGGCTCTAGACAGGATCTGAACAGTGAAACGCGTCATTGTTCCGGGCTTGAGTAAAGAGCTTTGAAAAGACGTGTCCGAATTGCATACTACCTGCTACATGCTATATAGTAGGCACTATATAGTATGCATACTGCATACTATATAGTACCTACTGTTCCACAAAACGCGTGTAGTATGCGAGAAAATACAGCATGCTACTCGAGTCATCCAGCGGAAGTGACGGGATACGATACTGTTTACTCCCGCGAAGCTGTGGTACAATTATCCGGTGTTTTCTGTGATCATTTTGTGTATTATCCACAAAAATGTTGCCTTTTCCTGGCATGGGATGTGCGGCTGCTGCTGCCGCCAGGAGAAGACGTGTTAACGCTGCAAGGAGAAGAGCCGTCATGAGATCTTCTCGACATGCTTGTAGTTGAGGTAAATATTGAACGTTAGCTTGCTAGCTACGCTAGTTAGCTAGGTTAGTTGATAGCCCCGCATGTGCTGGCTTGGGGCTAGCTATACTGTTACATTTGTACCAGGGATGTTATAGTAAATAGATTCTGAGAGGCAGGTAAGCAAAACAATAAAACTCAACTCATTTTAAAGAGGTGGGTAAACTGAGTTTACCTGGGTTTACTCATCACTACACGCCTGCTTTGTAATGTTACATTTTAGCTCTACAGATAATGACATCTATCTATTATCATATTGTAAAGACAAGTATATGCCATACGCACAAATGAGTTAAAGTTTGCCCTAATAATATTCCCCCTGTAGGCTCACATGGAAGACAGAGGTCCTCACCAAGTCAACCTCCACGTCCCTGCTGAGGACCTATTTTGACGGCTGGACACAAGGAGGGACTTCAGATTGTCAAAATCGACACAGAGGAACCTTGGTGATGGTCAGGAGGATGGGGCAAGACCATGGAGGTGCTAATAATAGCAATAACAATAATAATTCATTGCATTTAGAGCTTTTCTCAGTACTCACCCTTTACAATGGTCTTGTCATTCACACACAGGTGCTAGTCTTTGGAGGTAACATTACATCAGTCATTTAGCAGACACTTTTGTCCAGCATTACCTTAGTCATTTATTTAGCAGACACTTTTGTGTGTCTGCTAAGCGACTTACAGTAGGCCTAATTGCATTTAACCATTTAAAGGTTGAAGACCTTGATGGTGGCCATGGTCCTGCTGCTGCAGATCATCCCAACCCTGGAGATGGCCTCAGAAAGTGTCTCGCAGCGGCAGCATCAGCACCAGCACAAGCTGCCTGGATCGCAGCTCTTGGTGAGCACGACTACCCCCATCCTGCCATAAGTAGTCAGTCTATCAGTTCATGAGTGTGCTTTGCCTTGTTCCTTATAGACAGCCTTGAGGCTTTAAACACCGATCAGTTGGTTATAGGCAGCCTTGAGGCATTTGTTTAAATGTATTTGTATTTAAATGTATGTGTAACACTGTACATAGTAATCAGTTTAAGTATTTTGGGGGGAGACAACAGATCAGCGTTCTCCTGTCAGTACCTTTTGCAAGGAAAGCTAATGATCTGACCAAATATAAACAAGTCAAAAGTATATTTGAAGACCATTGTGTAATAAAAATATCCAAGAAATGTTTATGGTTGTGTTTCTTCCATTATACATGTAAAGGTTACTTCTTGATGTATTAACATTTCAACAAAGTGTAATATCTACACATCAGACACATTGTCTTGATATGTCTACAGGTCATGTACAGTAACTTGGAAGGTCTTACAACACGCAGAGCGCTTTGGACATGTAACTCCCTTATCAAGTAGTCGTTAGTCAGACACATTAAACAGTGAAGCTTTCATAACCGTCTCTGAATAATTCCAATGAAGCATTGTGAACCAACATGTGTGTTCCGTCTTTTATGCCTAATTGCAAACTACAATGTCCATTAGGAATGTTCTTTTACTCTAATGACTGGTTTTAGGTATAGTGACATTTGTTCTTTGACTGGGAAGACATTACAAGGAATGACACACAAACACCAATTTAATTCAAGAAAATACATTTAATAAAAAATAACAAAAACAATAATGGAACAAGATAAAACAGTTTTTTTTGACTGAGGCTTCTAGAAGCAACATCAGCCGGTCCTCCCTCTCCTTAAACAACCCCCTTTCCTCCCTCCACTCAGCCTTCATCTCTGCCTTCTCTCTCCCCCATTCAACATCAGCCGGTCCTCCCTCTGGAGGACGGCCAACTCTTCCCTGTTTACGGGGAAGAGAAACACCACGCTGAAAGGCTTGGAGTAAGTTAACTAACGTATGCATTGTTGTTCAGAAGCAATCCAGCTGTCTGTTTACCTTGGATATTGATTTATGTAGGACCTACATCTTAGAAGCTGGGCTGCAGGGGACGACGGAGACAGCCTGGATAAAGCACACAGAGAACCTTGTAGCCATGTACAAGGTGATTTTGATCTACAGGCTACATGATAGCAAATATATTGATAGGGACTCACAGTTTGTATGACACTAGAACACTTATCTAACCTCATAGGACCTAAAGAGCCCCAGAACTGGGGTCAGCACAGAGGGAGGGGAGGCCACAGCCGCTTTGTGGAAGTGGTACGGGGTCTTGGAAGAGGCGATGGGGGCCACCTCCCTGTAATACATCCAGAAGTATTATGGGACAATGAATACTAATATATTAATATATGATATATGAACAGTTGAACTCGTTTAAATCATGGAATGAACAGACAATTGTTTAAACAACTTCAAGTAACGTTAGGCTCGGTGGCTTAGGTTAGCCATTTAACAACTCATCACAATTTCGACATTTCTTGCACATTTCTTAAGCGATCATGGTCATATTACATGGAAATGTTAGTCTGTTTCTCTCGATTCTAGCTATAGAAACATCTAAGATTTGACATGAATACGTTTTGAGCAAGAGCCATCTGAACACCTGTAACGTTAGCAGCCTATTAACGTTGGCTGGGCTAGCTAGCTAACGTAACGTCCACCACAGAGATCAATGCAAGCAGCTAGCTATCATGACGTTCTTTTTCGAAATGTCATTTCTACCCCACCTATATACACAAAACTGCATTTGTAGCTCTGTGTCGTTATAACTAAGATATCTGTCCGAAAAAATAATTTTTCCATCGACAAATTAAGTCAATACTTACATTTGAAAACTCCCGCTGCGGTCCCGGAGATCTCTTCGTTCGCCATCTTTTTTTATTTTTCTCACAGCCCAGTGACGTCTCACGTCTCGACTTCCGGAACAGTATGCTCTGGACTATGCTACATTTACGCCCATTTTTTCGCCGATTTCGCCTACTATATAGTACCTACTATATAGTAGGCGAAATACAGTATGCACAGTTTTGATGCAGCATGCTGCATCTCGCCTACTATATAGCAAGTAGTATGCAATTCGGACACGGCCTTTATTAAGATGAAAGTTGTTAAATATCATTCAGTGTGTGGTTTACAAGAGCGACATCATGGTAAGAACAATACCCCTCCCCTCACCCCCATAATTATCTGGATGTTGATTTAGGTTTTTATTATAATTGTCTATTCTATTTGCGTATAATTTGTCTACCCATAATGCGTTTCTAAAAGTAGCTCAGGTCTATATACGCTTAGGTGGCCTGAAGTTTGTCATTGTTGGCCTAGAGACCAGAAATCCAATATTTTCGAAGGTCTGGGTAGCCTGCGCAAAAATTGGGAATATGGCCCAGCTCCAAGGAGTATCCCACTTCATTAGGCCTGGAGGCTTGTAGCAGCAATAATGGAACAACTACCGTTAATGCAATAGCTAACTGCCAATAACGTAAGCCTAACATTATTTCAATTCGTAGCCTATAGGCTTAATAAAAGTCGATGGGCATTATGTAATAACTGGACAATAATGTGATACACGTAGAGCAGAGGAGAGCGTGACCTGGGTTAGAGCCTCACACCACGTAGCCGTAGGCCCGAATATCAGGCTGCCACCATCACAACGAGAGCGCAGAGCGGCTTGTTCATAGTTGACGGCGATGTGCGCGGTTGCGGATCCGATGGTTCACCCGCGGTTCAGAAACCCCGTGGCCCCGTGACTCTGGTTCACCCGCGGTTCAGAAACCCCGTGGCCCCGTGACTCTGGTTCACCCGCGGTTCAGAAACCCCGTGGCCCCGTGACTCTGGTTCACCCGCGGTTCAGAAACCCCGTGGCCCCGTGACTCTGGTTCACCCGCGGTTCAGAAACCCCGTGGCCCCGTGACTCTGGTTCACCCGCGGTTCAGGAACCCCGTGGCCCCGTGACTCTGGCAGCCTACGGGCGGAGATCAAAGCATGTCGCCAAACTACCGGTTAAGAATGGTCTTTCCTGGAGAACATACCACACATGCTCGGGATATTATAGGCGAGAATTAAGCCTTCTCAAGACAAATCTATAATTAGCTGTATTTGCTATGTAGCGGATACTTATTAATCTAGCGGAATTATTTATTTAATAGCCTAATATCAATAGGTCTGATTAAATCTGCATAATTGATCACTCCACTCAGAATAGATCAGTGATGAATGTGACTTAGCTGGATGTGTTGAAAGCTTAATCAAGATGACTGTTCACTTCACAGGATGAACTAAACACAGAGGGAAAGAAGAGGTCTTACAGGAAATCAGACAGAAGACCTGCTAAGGTGAGACCTGGAGCAGAGGAGCGAGTCAGGTCCTCTGGGATTCAACCCTATACTTAGGGCTGAGTAGGCTACTCTACCCTAACAAAGAAGACTTAGGGCTGAGTAGGCTACTCTACCCTAACAAAGAAGACTTAGGGCTGAGTAGGCTACTCTACCCTAACAAAGAAGACTTAGGGCTGAGTAGGCTACTCTACCCTAACAAAGAAGACTTAGGGCTGAGTAGGCTACTCTACCCTAACAAAGAAGACTTAGGGCTGAGTAGGCTACTCTACCCTAACAAAGAAGACTTAGGGCTGAGTAGGCTACTCTACCCTAACAAGGAAGACTTAGGGCTGAGTAGGCTACTCTACCCTAACAAGGAAGACTTAGGGCTGAGTAGGCTACTCTACCCTAACAAAGACCTACCTACCTATCTATATCTATCTATCTATCTATCTATCTATCCATCTATCCATCTATCCATCTATCCATCTATCTATCTATCTAATCTGTGATTACATCCATGACCCATACATGGATGTATGTAAACAGGACCTGGTCATGGTGGCAAAGAAAACATCTTGTAAAGATTCAAGATCAAAGACAGTGCAGTTATATTTGTTACAAACAGTAAATAAAAACCAATCAGGGGTATAAAGCCAGAGTCAATCAGGAGCCGGTTGCACCTGTCGTTACTAAGTGGTGACTAGGCCTAGTCATAGCCTAAGTGTTGACTAACTCGAGATTTGGTCACTACTCAATTTAAATGGGTTGCACCACTCACGACTAGTTCCTAGTAACAACTAAATATTGACCCACCCTGGGAGGTGGTGTAAGTGATGACTAGTGCGAGGAAGTAGCATCTTCAACTCTGCTATTAGGACGGAGGTGGGCTGAAACATTGTAAGTTCATGTTGCAGTATGTACTATATAGTATGTAATTATGGACATTGGGACACGGCCCAAGCTCCTTGGTAAGGGCTGGGTAAGGGCGATCAACCTCCTTGTTTACATTTTGACTTGCTTACCGATTGGCTATTTGGATCCTGCCGTCACAGTCATACAACGTCATCTTGACTGCAGGTGCAGATCGAGGGTTCGCGGTACATCACAGCCAGATTGCAATTATGATGTCATAAATAAAACATGTTCTATGTTCTTCTGGCCTGTAAATATTTTACTATCTTAATATTACTACTGTCATGCAGCATGTATCAGGCTAGGAGATCCAGGAAGTGTTTCCTCTAGTGGATTACATCAGGTCACATCACAAGTCCATTACCACCTTGGACAAAATCCAATTGCATCTTCTGTCAAAAGTGATTTTTAACTTTATTTATTCATTTTTGTTTTACAGTCAATTGAGATTCATCCAGAAGCTTGGGTGGTACTGTTCTCTGTTCTCAACCTGCCAGTCTCTCTTCTACTGTGGTGTCATTACAACTGCTTCTATTTCCCCATCAGAACCACCCTAGAGATGCTGATCTGTTCTCTCTCTTCCTCTCTCTCTCTCTCTCTGTCTCTTTCTCTGTCTCTCTCTGTCTCTCTCTGTCTCTCTATCTCTCTCTACTTCTCCCTCTCTCACTCTCTCTCTTTCACTCTCTCTCTCTCTCTCTCTCTCTCTCTCTCTCTCTCACTCACTCACTCACTCTCTCTCTCTCTCTCTCACTCTCTCTCTCTCTCATTCTCTCTCTTTCACTCTCTCTTTCTCTCTCTCACTCTCTCTCTTTCACTCTCTCTCTCTCCCCAGAGTGTAGCTGAGTTGCACAAGTGCTCAGCAGAGGGGATCATGGAGTGGGTTGTCATGGTGACCATGGCCCTCTACCAGATCCTGCGGAGGGTGAAGAGGAGGATGGAGAGAGAAGAGGAAGAGGAGGCGCCTGAGGAGGAGGAGGTGGCGCTCTTCCGCCCCGGCGCCTTCCTGCACGACCCCCGTCTTGTCGCGCTCGCCGAAGAGCTGCTCCGGAACGCCTGGCGGGACGCCCGGGAGAAGGTGCGGCGTATTGGTGGCGCCGTCACCTCCTCCTCCTCCTCCTCAGACGGCTCGGGGGCCAGTGGCGGCGTGCCGGAGGACGCCTGGATGATGGGCCACATCGGGTCGGCGGTCCGCGCCATGGAGTACGCGTCGGCCGCCCCAGAGACCCTGGCGGTGGGTCCGACCGGCCGGAACACCTCCTCCTCCGGCCCCAGCAGCAGCGCAACCCTGGAGGAGGAGGAAAAGGAGGAGAGCCTCTTGGACGCCCTGGCCTGCCACGCCCTGTTCCAGAGCCCCGGCCTGGTCTCCGCGGAGGAGAAGCTGGAGCTGGTCAGGCTGGTGGGGGGCCTCCTCCGGGAGACGACGGAGCCCGCCGAGGGAGCCCCTCCCCCGGCCCTCCCCCGGAGCCCCAGCGCCGGGAGTCAAACCGGCAGCCCTGCTGGAGAGGAGGAGCAGGAGAACCACGCCACACCCCTCCCCGCCTACGGACCCGACCTCGCCCTGCGGAGCCCCGAGACCGAGCGGCGTCTGGAAGAACAGATCTTCACGGCGCTGCTCTACCGCTTCATCCGACGGGCCGTGGGGAAGCTGGTGGCGGACTTCCTGGGCGTGGCGGCCGCCACCGCCACCCCTCTGCACGACGGCGGCCGGAGGGGCCGGGACTCCTCCGGCGAGGCGTCGTGGGGAAGCAGCGACAGCAGTGGTGACCGGAGGGGCGAGCTGGACGCCACATGCGAGGTGCTGACCGCCCGGGCACTGGCCAAACTCCAGGACACCTGCGATGACCCCAATAAAGCCAGAGTCATCGTCGACAAAGGTACAGACGTCTCTCTTATTGCATGATAGTACACACGGTCTGATGTTATCATGTTATTACACACAGTCGAATGTTATCATGTTATTACACAGTCTGTTATCATGTTATTACACACAGTCTGTTATCATGTTATTACACACAGCCTGATGTTATCATGTTATTACACACGGTCTGATGTTATCATGTTATTACACACGGTCTAATGTTATCATGTTATTACACAGTCTAATGTTATCATGATATTACACACACTCTAATGTTATGTTATTATACACGGTCTAATGTTATCATGATATTACAGGCAGTCTAGTGTTTTCATGTTACTGTAGACCAGAGTCATTCTCACCTTAATAATAGTTTTACCTGAGCATGTTTTAAAACGTTATGATAGTTAGGAGTGTTATTACTGTGTAACAGTAGCATATTTTTCAACACAGCTATGAGTGTTACTACTGGCAACATGGAGAAGAACAGGAGTAGCAGGAGGAGGAGCAGGAGGAGGAGGAGCTGTGAGCAGTCTGGAGAGATAGACTCCTCCTCCTTCTCCTCCTCCTACCAGACCCCCACCTCCCCCTCCTCTTCCTGGAGCCTCCCAAACACCCCCTCGTTGGTAAGGAGACAACACACACACACACACACGTGCACATACACACACACACACACACACACACACACACACACGTGTACATACACACACACACATGCCGTGTTTAGAATTGACCTGAGTAGTAGTAGGATTAATACATTAGATAGTAGATAGATAGCTCCAGACATAATATAAATGTATTGACATCCACATAATGAATACATACAGTAATAATGAGTTTATTAGACGTCTAACTCTACAGTATTTATATGCTTGTCTTCTTTTCTCTGATTCCCAGATCAGTGGTCAGAAAGCTGAAGCTGTCCCCCAGGATGGACAGAAGACATCTAGAGAGGACAAGAAGAAAAAGACCAGCAAGAAACCCAAAAAGAGCAGCGTTACTCCCCTGTCCTGCGATGGTAAGACCCCTTCATGTTTCAGTCCAGCAGGCTCTCCCCAGGACCGCGCCTCTCTCCCGGGCTCGGACCCCCCACCCCGCTCCCCCAGCGCGGCTCTGGAGGAGGAGGAGGAGCAGGAGAACCACGCCACACCCCTCCCCGCCTACGGACCCGACCTCGCCCTGCGGAGCCCCGAGACCGAGCGGCGTCTGGAAGGACAGATCTTCACGGCGCTGCTCTACCGCTTCATCCAACGGGCCGTGGGGAAGCTGGTGGCGGACTTCCTGGGCGTGGCCGCCGCCGCCAACACCCGTCCGCACGACGGCGGCCAGAGGGGCCGGGACTCCTCCGGCGAGGCGTCGTGGGGCAGCAGCGACAGCAGCGGTGACCGGAGGGGCGAGCTGGACGCCACATGCGAGGTGCTGACCGCCCAGGCGCTGGCCAAACTCCAGGACACCTGCGATGACCCCAATGAAGCCAGAGTCATCGTCCACAAAGGTACAGACGTCTCTCTTATTGCATGATATTACACACAGTCGAATGTTATCATGTTATTACACATGGCCTGATGCAGGGTCCAACAGTACGTTTTTTCTTCACTTTCCTGGTCAGACAAGTGGATCAGAACGTTGCCCAAAGTCAAATTTTACTTGCCCCTATAAAAACGAACCAGTTTTATCCAGCCTGCTCTCAAACTTTAAGCAAACTGTGCATAGTTGGAGTTTAGCCCACATCCTCTAATGCACCCAAGTGACCCAACTAAACTCCTCTGTCCAAGACAATTGAAACGCTCGCACTTGAGCTCATACATCTTGTCTTTACCCAGCACCATTTGAAAGACGTCAGACTGACAGCCATGTGTCACAGTACTAGCCTTGTGTCACCCTACTAGCCTTGTGCCACCCTACTAGCCATGTGTCACCCTACTAGCCTTGTGTCACAGTACTAGCCTTGTGTCACCCTACTAGCCTTGTGCCACCCTATTAGCCTTGTGTCACCCTACTAGCCATGTGTCACCCTACTAGCCATGTGTCACCCTACTAGCCATGTGTCACCCTTCTAGCCTTGTGTCACCCTACTAGCCATGTGTCACCCTACTAGCCTTGTGTCACCCTACTAGCCATGTGTCACCCTACTAGCCTTGTGTCACCCTACTAGCCTTGTGTCCCCCTACTAGCCATGTGTCACCCTTCTAGCCATGTGTCACCCTACTAACCTTGTCACCCTACTAGCCTTGTCACCCTACTAGCCTTGTGTCACCCTATTAGCCTTGTGTCACCCTACTAGCCTTGTGTCACACTACTAGCCATGTGTCACAAGTCTAGCCTTGTGTCACCCTACTAGCCTTGTGCCACCCTACTAGCCATGTGCCACCCTACTAGCCATGTGTCACCCTACTAGCCTTGTGTCACCCTACTAGCCATGTGTCACACTACTAGCCTTGTGTCACCCTATTAGCCTTGTGTCACAGTACTAGCCATGTGTCACCCTACTAGCCTTGTGTCACAGTACTAGCCATGTGTCACCCTACTAGCCATGTGTCACCCTACTAGCCTTGTGTCACCCTACTAGCCATGTGTCACACTATTATCCATGTGTCACCCTACTAGCCATGTGTCACAATTCTAGCCATGTGTCACAATTCTAGCCATGTGTCACCCTACTAGCCTTGTGTCACCCTACTAGCCTTGTGTCACCCTACTAGCCATGTGTCACCCTACTAGCCATGTGTCACACTATTATCCATGTGTCACCCTACTAGCCATGTGTCACCCTACTAGCCTTGTCACCCTACTAGCCATGTGTCACCCTACTAGCCATGTGTCACCCTACTAGCCTTGTCACCCTACTAGCCATGTGTCACCCTACTAGCCTTGTGTCACCCTACTAGCCTTGTGTCACACTACTAGCCATGTGTCACACTTCTAGCCATGTGTCACCCTACTAGCCATGAGTCACTCTACTAGCCTACTGAGTTCTTCATTGGCCAACGGCGAGTGCCAGGGGAGGTGGCTATGCTATGTGCCAGAGAGAACATTCGCTATGATACGACGATGATCGATGACGATAATAAAAATTTGGGGGGGGTAAAATTGGTAAAAAAAAAGTACATTTATTGTTACTACTCTCCCGAGGCAAGTGAGTTGCCTGATTTACTAGCCTGACGTGGCGTTTTACTTGCCCTGGGCAGTCGGGCAATCCTTATTGTTGGACCCTGTCTAATATGATCATGTAATTACACACAGTCTAATGTTATCATGATATTACACACAGTCTAATGTTATCATGATATTACACACAGTCTAATGTTATCATGATATTACACACAGTCTAATATGATCATGTTATTACACACGGTCTAATGTTATCATGATATTACACACAGTCTAATATGATCATGTTATTTCACACAGTCTTATGTTATGTTATTACACAGTCTAGTGTTATGTTATTACACACAGTCTAGTGTTAGGTTATTACACACGGTCTAATGTTATCATGTTATTACACAGTCTAATGTTATGTTATTATACACGGTCTAATGTTATCATGATATTACAGGCAGTCTAGTGTTTTCATGTTACTGTAGACCAGAGTCATTCTCACCTTAATAATAGTTTTACCTGAGCATGTTTTAAAACGTTATGATAGTTATGAGTGTTGTTACTGTGTAACAGTAGCATATTTTTCAACACAGCTATGAGTGTTACTACTGGCAACATGGAGAAGAACAGGAGTAGCAGGAGGAGGAGCAGGAGGAGGAGGAGCTGTGAGCAGTCTGGAGAGATAGACTCCTCCTCCTTCTCCTCGTACCAGACCCCCACCTCCCTCACCTCTTCCTGGAGCCTCCCAAACACCCCCTCGTTGGTAAGGAGACAACACACACACACACACACACACACACACACACACGTGCACATACACACACACACGTGCACACACACACACACACACACAGACACACACACACACACACACACATGCCGTGTTTAGAATTGACCTGAGTAGTAGTAGGATTAATACATTAGATAGTAGATAGATAGCTCCAGATATAATATGAATGTATTGACATCCACATAATGAAAACATACAGTAATAATGAGTTTTTATTAGACGTTAACTCTACAGTATATATATGCTTGTCTCCTTTTCTCTGATTCCCAGATCAGTGGTCAGGAAGCTGAAGCTGTCCCCCAGGATGGACAGAAGACATCTAGAGAGGACAAGAAGAAAAAGACCAGCAAGAAACACAAAAAGAGCAGCGTTACTCCCCTGTCCTGCGATGGTAAGACCCCTACATGTCTGTTCTCCAAACTCCTCTTCCACTATAACTCTCACACACACACACACATACACATGCGCACACACACACACACACTGACACATGCGCACACACACACAACACACACACACGCACACGCACACACACACACAAAGCTCTGTTTTCATGAGACTTGCTGTGATGTCATATCCTGTTGTGCATGATGGTGTGTTTCCTGTCCTGGTCCAGAGCCTGCTGAGTCCTCCAGCAGCAGAGAGGAGGAGGAGGAGGAGGAGAAGAAGAAGAGGAGGTCCAGCAGAGGCTGGTTCCAAAGGGCCTCCTCCGCGCTCTCCAGGGCTTTCTGCTTCAGCTGTTGCAGGAAGAAGACTGGCCAGCAGAGGGCGACTCCTGCTCACTGACTGAACTACAACAACAACACAGCTGCAGAACATCACCCTCAATATCACTACACATAAAACATCACCCTCAATATCACTACACATATAACATCACCCTCAATATCACTACACATAAAACATCACCCTCAATATCACTACACATAAAACATCACCCTCAATATCACTACACATTAAACATCACCCTCAATATCACTACACATAAAACATCACCCTCAATATCACTACACATAAAACATCATCCCTCGTTCTATTACGGTTCACAGCTTCAATGAAAACTTCAATAAAATCTTTAGCATTTAAACAATATGCTGCAACTCTCTTCTATTCTTCAGATGTCAGAATGTGCAGGTGTGGTGTAGCGTGTGCTCATCTGGTCCTTCTGTTCAAGCCTCTACTGACCAGCGTTTAGTCAGACTCATATTTATTCACGTTGCGTCTTGCTGGTTTCTACTGCTACATTCAGAACACGGCGGTTTTTTAACGGCGTAAATGAACCAACGCACACCCCCCATCGGCCCACCCACGCACACACACGCGCACACACACACACACCTGTGTGGGGATCCTGCGGACGTCGGCGTCGGTGTGGCTGGAGTTGAGCTGTCCCAGCAGCAGCTCTGCCGTCAGACACTGGGACACGTAGTTGGCCACCCTGCTGCCATCGTACCCGTTAAACACCCAATACAGGAAGCAGCCATCCTCGCCTCTGGTCGGACACGGACACACACACACACCACACACACACACACAGGATGTGTTAATACTTTCAACATCCGCCCAGTCCTAATTGCAGTGAACTGTCATCACTGTCACACTATACTGACATTGCAACCATGTTCTCTAATCTGCTGCACACTGGATTATATATCCACAGTACGTGTAGCCCCCACCGGGTGTGGCCGAGGGTCGTTTCTGGGTGAGCTAGCACCTGAATCGGAGGTGCCCGTCTTCGTTGGGGTGGCTCTGGGTGTCCTTGCCGTCCGGGCCGTAAACACAGTTGGGCGCAGATCCGACACCGCACATCTGACACAGCGGCAGGTCGTCCGTCCAGCTCTGATGCTGGGCGACCCCGGAAGAGAGAGGTCAGCGGAGATAGCAACACGACTTTAATACTGACATAAGACAGATGTAAAAACAAAACGTATATAGCTATACGTGATTGCCATTAAACACAAAGGCGCATCTGATGTCCAGCCACTGCATTATAATTGACATCCAATTCGATCCTATTCGGGGTATTTAGTGAGCATTGCTACCGTAGCTAGCCATGAGAGTCTCAAATCAAATGTAACACAATGGACTGGATGAAACAAGATAGCACTATGGTGGCTTAAAAGTTTTGCTTCGACAAGAAATGCATGCCATGGTTTGCTATAGCAACAGCCTGACATATTTATATATTTAGCCAACTGCTAGCTAGTCGTCCAACGTTATTTAGCACTAGGTTAGCTTGGCTAGAGCGATTGCAAACACACAAACCAGGCCCCTTTGTACGGATAACTAGACAGACTGACCCGCATACGATATGCAAATGTAACCCTGGGTTTAGATTGACAAGCTGTTTGAAATAAGTGTCAATAGGTACACTGTCTCTTTAAAGATTTTACGATCGCAAGTACAGCTTTACGGCACTAGAGTAAGAGCTCCATAGAATTGTATTGGCAGGGGATTTTGCGGGCTCACTTGACCATACGCTACTGAAGAGAGAGGTCAAAGCTTCATGCTTCCAGACTCTTAGCTAGCTACTCTGATCGTCGAGTGCACCACTGACCCACTCATGCAATATTCTCCTGCTAGCACCCTGGATGAGACTGGAGCTGAACAGAGACTGTCATTCTTCTGAGAGCTGAAGATTAGTCAGCAACTATCATCCACCTTTACTACGGGATCTCTTGTTGAGTACAAGACTTTTCTTTATTTTTTCTTTATAGAGCTCTATAATATTTTCTGGGTACCCAACTCTTTTCTGTTTTTTCTATTTTCGCTTGAACTGCCTATTGGGACTGTTAATATGGACTGAGTCGTATGGAATATCAAGTTCCTTTTTGAATTCAAGTTGTTCGTTGTTCAAAAGAAGAGGACTCACATAGCCTTAGAGGTTTATTAAAGTGTCGGTTATTTACTATATTGATTCATACCTTTGAGTTAGAACCTGAAGAGAAGGTAACCTTGTTGTGAATGTTTTGATTGTTATTTTGAGTGTGACATAAAAGGAAGATACGTTCCAGTCCAACTTTAGTTTATGGACTTAGGTAGCATACTACTACCAGCCCTGAGCAATAAAACCCTTTTAGAGTACAACTTTATTCTAGTCTCGGTTTGACTCATTTATTTTAGATAGTTGGTTACATAGGAAAAATGGCGCCCGAACAGGGACTGGAGCGTATCTAACTTTTCAAGATTTATTTTGTGAGACATACTTATATAAGCACACAGAATGGAATTCTGACCCAGAATGCACAGTTGTGATCAAAGGAGCCAGTACAGATGTTGGCCTAGAAAATGTACAGGAGGAATTTGCCTTAGTAGATGATGTAGTGCAGATTCACCGCCTTGATGGCCTTTCCAACACACTTTTCTGTCAGTTTAGGGAGACTATAACCCCAATGCTTGTAGAAGGTCAGCACTCTAATAAGGATGGTTCTCATTGGGAGATTGTTTTGGTAGAAGGATACCATGCAGATAACGTAGATGAGGTATCACTCAATGATAAGCTAGTGCCCCTTGCTCGTGTGATGGAGGATTTAACAGTCAGCTTTAAAGAGCAGATCAATGAGTTGGCCCTTACCTATAATGTCAGCCCTACTAACTTGAGCCAGAGTGCAGCAAGTTATATATGTGAGGAGGTGGAACGAAACAAGGGCCCTGTAACATCAACTCCAGCCTACCGCCTTAAATCACAATCTTACTCTGACTCTTCAGCTGAGGCTATCAGTAGTACTGCCAATGTCTCAGGACAGACACAGCCTCCTAAAGGCGGCTTCTCTCTCATCATCCCTGTGCCTGCAGAGGTTCAACGTGTTGTCGTCGAACACGTTGTGAAAAGTGACACGCCGCTATATACATCAGTCAAAGAGCAGCGCCTGTTTTCAGGCAATGTCCCGAAACCGCCCACGGAAGTAGACTACAATGTATGTAGGCTTCGTGCTAAACAAGTGTTAAATGACAGCACTCTTTCCGAGGGGCAGCAGCGTAGATTGTTACTTGACAGCTTACTTACTCCTGCTTTGAAAGTAGTTCTTGGCATTGGTCTTCAAGCACCCCCACATGCATACCTGCAGGAACTGGACAATGCCTAGGGTAATGTCACAGGCGGGGAGGAACTGTACATCCAGTTCTTGGAGACGCACCAAAACAATGGAGAGAAAGCTTCAGAGTATCTGTGACGCCTGCAGACACTACTACAGGAGGTAATAGAGAGGCATGGCGTGGTCAAAGAAGATGAGACTCAGTTACTTAAACAGTTCCTTAGAGGCTGCTGGGAGGATAGTTTGATAACTGCACTGCACCTTAAGGAACTGCTCAGCAAGCCCTCTGGAGTGACACCCACCTTCTCAGAGTTACTTCTTAAAGTCAGGACTTTTGAGAAAGAAAGTCAGTTAAAGGAAGTGAGAAGAAGGAGACATATGGGAGTCACGTCAACAAAGGTCCATACCAAAACTCTAGTGACCATTGATGAGCCTGAGGCCACAAGCAGTAACGTCTCAAATTCCTAGACACTTCGACAAGAGGACAACTGGAAGAAAGGATCAGACAGCTAGAAGCTGAGCTCAAGAAAATGACACAGCGTCCCAGGAATGGAAAGTATGGGCAGAGGTCCTCAAGCGGATCTCAGAACACTGATATGGCATCACCAGCTCCGGAGTTGTCCTCAGAATACAAACAACTCAAGAAGTTCTGTTACAAGTGTGGGGAGGACTCCCACATCTTGCCCAAATGCACTAACCAAGCCAATGCTGATTTGGTGCAAAGAAAATTGCTTGAGAGGCACAATAGTAGGAAGGGACAACAACAGACAACCCCACAGTCAAGCCTATCTTTAAACATGTAGGGGCTCCTGCTGGGGAACAGGCAGGAGCTCAGAGCCAAAGTAGTTCCATCTGTGCTGGCCACTGTATGAATGAGATCCCACAGTTGCAAACAGGAGTCACTCAAATCCCCAATGGTCTGGTTGGAAAACCTTGTGAAGATGAAGCTTGGATGGATGGAGTTCACTGTTTTTGTTTGATGGACTCTGGGTCTCAGGTCAGCATTGTATCTCAGTCCTTTTATTCACAACATTTATCCCATAGACAGCTGTACACAATTGAGAGTGTACTTGACATTGAGGGGGCAGTGGGACAGAAGGTCCCATACTTAGGGTTCACTGAAGTAGAGCTTCAGTTTCCCCAGCATACATGTGGCACTGACAAACACATTTATACCCTAGTACTAGTGAGCCCAGATCAGCCATACAATGAGAGAGTCCCTCTCCTTGTTGGGACTAATGTTCTACGTCCGTTAGTACAGGACTGCATGCAGAAGGGTGGAACGCAGTTTCTTAAGAACCTAACAATCCAGTCTAACTGGGGCCTAGCATACTCTAAGTACTGTAAAAATGCAAAACCTCAGACAGAGAGTGTTCGTGTCCTACGTGTGACACTCTTTAGTAAAGTATCAGTGCGGCTAAAGCAGGGTGAGACAGGGGTGTTGAAGGGCATCTGTCACACCAAGCCCAAAGGTGATCTGTTTCAAGCTCTTGTCAGTGGTACAGAGAAGTTTCCTACTCCTGGGGGCTTGATAATTCATGATCAGATAGTAGATGTGAAACCTGAGTGTCATAATAGATTCAAGCTAACTGTTAAGAATTTGTCTCAGCATGACATCTGATGAGTCCAAAAGCTGTCATAGCAGAGTGCTCTCCCATTGACTGGGCCATACCAGTAGCACCATCAGCTCGTAACGCCACACCAGATGCTGACACCCTCCAGGCGCACTCACTCTTGGTCTCTACTGTTGAAGTGGCCTCGCATACTGATCAGACCCTGGAGCTGGATTTTGGAGGTAGCCCTATATCATCACAGCTGAAAGAGCACATACAGCATAGGGCTGACAAAGAAGTGCCACTTGCATTCTCTAGACACGAGCTTGACGTTGGTGGTATCTCAGGTGTCACTCATCGTATCGAGTTAGAGCCCCATGTGCCTTTCAAAGAACGAACAAGACGTGTCTCGCCAGCAGACTTTAATGACCTGAAGAGGCATTTGCAGGATCTATTAGCAGCGGGCGTTATAGAGGAATCTGCCAGTCCTTATGCATCCCCGATTGTGCTCGTTCGAAAGAAAAACGGGGACCTGCGGATGGTTGTAGACTACAGAAGGCTGAACAACCTCACTAAAAAGGACGCCTACCCTTTGCCTCGTATTGAGGAAACATTCACCTTACTGTCGGGCTCGAAATGGTTTACGGTCCTTGATCTTAAAAGTGGATTCTATCAGCTAGAAGTAGAGCCATCTGACCGGCCAAAGACAGCTTTTACAACCCCCTTTGGAACATGGCAATTCTGGAGAATGCCACAGGGCCTGACTAATTCACCGGCAACATTTCAACGCACAATGGAAAAAGTAATGGCTGGATTAAACCTTCAGGAAGTTATCACTTTTCTCGATGACCTAATAGTCTTTTCAGACTCCCTAGAAGAACACGAAGAGAGACTGATGAAGGTACTGAAACGCATTGCAGACTTTGGACTAAAACTATCCCCGTCTAAGTGCAAGTTTTTCCAGACAAAGGTGAAATACCTCGGACATGAGATATCTGCACAAGGGATTCAGCCTGATCCTGATAAAGTAGCCGCTATCAAGGAATGGCCACGCCCTCAGACTGTTAGAGAGCTTAGATCATTTCTAGGGTTTGCTGGATATTATAGGAGGTTTGTCCGTGATTATTCCAGAATCGTCAGGCCTCTCAATGACCTCTTGAAAGGAGAGTTTGCTCCCAGACACAAAAACCAGAGTCACTGGAAAAGAACAAAGTCTTCGTCTCTCACAAGCATCTGGACTAGTGAGTGTCAGGAAGCATTCAAACTCATCATCCAGAAGTTGACATCTGCACCGGTCCTTGGCTTCGCAGAATGGCGTCTGCCATATGTGGTACACACTGACGCTAGCACGACAGGGTTAGGCGCAGTCTTGTATCAAGTCCAAGCAGGTCAGCCTAGAGTGGTTGCTTACGCTAGCCGTGGGCTGTCTAAAAGCGAGAAAAACTATCCTGCCCATAAGTTAGAGTTTCTTGCGCTCAAATGGGCTGTAAGTGAGAAATTTCATGATACCCTGTATGGGGCTACCTTTAAGGTGTTGACTGATAATAACCCTTTGACGTATGTCCTCACTAGTGCCAAGATGGACGCCACGAGTCACAGGTGGCTTGCCGCTCTGTCTGTGTACAACTTTGACATACACTACAAATCAGGCAAGCTAAATATTGACGCGGATGGGTTGTCACGTCGGCCTCAAGGGCTCCCACAAGAGGATGAAGAGTCAGCGAAGCTGGACCGGAAAATATCCACTCTTATGGACTGTGCTAGCCTGTCCCCTGAGGAATTTCATGTCTTGGATAGAGAGGCTGTGGACACTCTGTGTATGAGTCATCGTGCTAAAGTCTTTGCCATCTCAGAGGAAAGTGCAGAAGAGGAGTATGAGACACCTGCCATTGAAACACTCTTATGTAGTGAAGATGCTGTTCCTGACGAACTAGAAGAACCACTCCATTGGCCTGGTCAGCCTGTACTCCCCGGAATGTCTACAGAGGACTGGCAGAAGGTACAGAGAGAGGATGAAAATCTGGCCCGTGTTAAGGATAGGGTTGGGCATCGTTTGGATTTTAACGATTCCGATTCTTCTTTTCGATTCCGGTTCTTAACGATTCTCGAATCCGATTCTTTGATGGGTGGGGTCAAAACAGGCTGCACGCTAATTTCACAGAAGAAACATTTATTTGTAATAATCTTTTAAAAACAAGTCATTCAAAATTCATTTCATACAGTTAAACCTGTGAATTCACATAGTTTAGGTGTGTGTGACAGTGAATCTGTGTGTGAAAGAGTGAATAGGGATGCGTCAGCTGTGTGTGTGTGTGTGTGTGTGTGTGACCCTTCTCTCTACCCACAACCCCCCTCTCTCTACCCACAACTCCCCTCTCCAATCCTGCCAATCCCTTGAGACAACCTGCATCTCCCAGAATGGGAGAATCTTTTCAAAACCTCCACACCCCCTCCCTCTCCTCTCCCTCCATCCCTCTTCTCTCCTTGCGTCCCTCCACCTTCTCCTCTCCTTTCATCCCTCTCCATCCTCTCCTCTCCCTTCATCCTTCCTCCCTGTCCTCCTCTCCTCTCCCTGCATCCCTCCATCCTCTCCTTTCCTCCCTCCATCCCTCCTCCCTCCCCTCTCCTCCTCCCCCTCCATCCCACCATCCTCTCATCCATCCCTCTCCTCTCCCTGCATCCCTCCTCCCTCCCTCACCTCTCCCTCCATCTCTCTCTCCTCCCCTCTCCTCCTCCCCCTCCATCCCACCATCCTCTCATCCATCCCTCTCCTCTCCCTGCATCCCTCCTCCCTCCCTCACCTCTCCCTCCATCCCTCTCTCCTCCTCCCCCTCCATCCCACCATCCTCCCTGCATCCCTCCATCCTCCTCTTTCCTCTCCCTCCATCCCTCCTTCTCTCCCTCAGGGTGAGTAGCTAGCTAGCTAGAGCTAGCTATCTTAGCTAGCTAGTTGAGCTAGCTAGCTAGAGTTAGAGCTAGCATAGCTATCTTTGCTAGCTAGTTTAGCTCTATTCTTATGTTTGCTTACCTAAATGTCGGTGCCTCGACATCTGAGAAGGGGTGCAGCCGTTTTACCACATAAGCTGTCACTTTTCTGTGGCACTCTTCAACTTTCTCCACTGGCATCTTTCCCTTTGCCGCCAAGGTGAATGGCGTGTCACGTCGTGGATTAGCACTAGCAGCAGTAATGCCAGGCTGGCTACTAGCAATCTGCGGACGTTCATCTACGAAAAAATACATTACAGTATTTGCATTTGACACCGTTTTTTACCAGTTCGGTCTAGTATAATTTGTTTGCTGTCTCGCTGTTGACAATAAGACAAACGTTAGTGCTATTTAATTTTCACTTACCCGATTGCGACGACGAGGTGCTGGCTGTTGGCTCGTTAGGGTTGACTGAGGACGAGGCGGGAGAGACGGAGGGAGACCGGCGCAACGCATCAAAGATGGTACATTCGTTGATTTTTATGCCATGCAAGCGCAGGTGTTTCATCAGATTAGTTGTGCATCCTCCCTTGCACGAAATAAACTTCTCACAGGTGTTGCACTGGGCCGACTCATCATTCCTCTCAATCAATCAATCAATCAATCAATCAAAGCTTTATTTATATAGCGCATTTCATACCCAGAGGCAACACAATGCGCTTTACAGAGAACAAGGGAGGTGGGCATACGTCCCACCCCTACATATTCCAGAGGGAAACAAAAAAACAGTATCACCCGGGGGCCAGATAAGTGAGCTGTAAAAATTCTTCCCTGACTCCTCACAACGAGGCGATCGAGCAAGCTCCTGGAGTATGTTTGTCTACCGGCTAAGAACATTTATAGAGCAATAAATAACATTAAATTACATTTTCAGAGTAAGAGAGGCTAATAACATCATAGGAGAGACATGGCAAACACTGGTGTATGTCTGTGTGTGTGTGAGTGTGCCTGGGTCCAGGTAGTGACGTGATTAAGGACGCCTTTGATCTTGTTACTATCTTCAAATGGTCTTTGTTCAATAGTTGAGTAAGTTGAAGTCAAATCAAAAAGGCACTGGTAATCGAAACTTAATGCAATGGCTTTATTTGTATGTACAGTAACAGACAATTAAAACCGGTAAAGCTCTCGAGAGATACTACCCCGGACCGATGCCTCACGGGGTCTTATATACCCCGTATCTGATGTGAGAACACCTGCTTTCTCACGCAGTGTTGTTTCTTAGCCTGATCCGTTATCTACTGGCCAATTACTGATCACGGTTAATGTTACTTTGCTCACAGCTGCGTTCCCACGGAGCAACTGCTCTCCCCCTCCCTTACAGAAATGGCCTACTGTTTTGTCCGACTGAGCTAGCCGGGCCTAAAACTGACTTTTAAGAATAGACACATAATATAATCTGGATTAGAACAAAGGTTCGAGCTTAGTTAGGCAAATTAATACACGACATTTCCCCCCTTTGTGACTATAGAGTCACAGATCAATATTCATACAACAGAATGATTAAAAACATAATAAAAAGTTAAGTATAAGAGTTACCAAACTAGAGGCCAGATAAAACTTCATTCACAATGATTCATATTGGCTAAAAACAATCACATAGTAATAGTATTGGCCTCAAAATATCAAAGATACAAACTAATATGATATAGCTTACTTTTAGATGCTCATCAGTTACTTTGTAGGCAAAAAATGGTTTATTCTAGCACGCCTTCTGGCCACACTTAATGCCATTAGGCAGATTAATGATCCTCCATTGCCCAAAAACAATCACTCCTTACCATCAAGCGTTTCACTGACAGAGCCGCGCGGGTTTGATTCCTAAGAACCCACCATTGCCCGGAAACCCCAGACAGCTACGGCAACCTTTCAGCGAGAAGCCTCATAAACCATAAAGTAACTGAAGTTCCAGTGCTTACATTGTACCCTCCAGTGTGAATATAAGATTTAAACAGTGTAATACCAAACAGCCTTAACGGCAATCACAGTACGCTCTTAATGCATGTCATGTATTATAGTAGGCACAACATCATTGGCAGTGTTTTACTTAATGATTGACAAACTTATTGTAAACAACTTAAAAACATTGTGCACTAAAATTGACTCATGTGTGGTGGTGGAACTGCCACGCTATAATACACATTGAATACTGAAGTGGGGTGTAGTGAGGTTACATGAATATAGTCCCACAATTACCCATTACTGGGTGATGCTTTTCAGATTGGGCCGACTTTGCCCTTCAGCCGACCATCTCTCGTCTGGATGACCCGCTTGAGTGACTGGACGTCCCCCTTGAGTGACTGAAAGTCCCCCTTCATTGACTGAAAGTCCCCCTTCATTGACTGAAAGCCCCCCTCCATTGACTGAAAGCTCCCCTTCATTGACTGAAAGCCCCCCTCGACCCCCTTCACCGTGGTGATGAGCTCTTTGAGGACTTCAATCACTTTGTAAGTCTCTCTGGCTGGCTGCGCTCGATACTTTTGACGTGCCTTCGCTCGGCCACGCATATAACGCACCTTTTTCTTGCCTGCTTCACCAGGGATCCTCCTAGTGAACTCGACGAACCTGGATTTTGGCAACTCGGCCAAGGCCTCTCTGACTTCCCAGGTGTCGGGAAAGTCATCCATATCCACTTCCCCCTCTGACATAAGTGCTGTGTGCACCCCATACTCAGATTCGTCATCTGTGTCAGAGTGGTGTGGAGTTGTGGGAACTGGTGAAGTGACGGGGCTTGTGGGGCTCCAGATGGGAGAGGGAGGGGTCTGAGGTGGCGCTGGGGTCTCAGATGGCGCTGGGGTCTCAGATGGCGCTGGGGTCTCAGATGGCGCTGGGGTCTCAGACGGCGCTGGGGTCTCAGATGGCGCTGGGGTCTTCCTGAAGTTCCCCCCCCCTCTTCCCTGCAGTGCAGTGTAGTTACGATCTCTCTGTTGAGTTGAACCGCCCCCAGCGGTCGGGACCTCCGCAGTCAGCAGTTGGTACAGGATGGACTCCGTCTCTCTTTGGCCCAGACGGGACGGGTAAGGGGCCATCCTTGATGGACCTGGTGCAGATCTCGGGCTGGTTGAACCGGTGCCACCAGCGCTCCATGTGGTTCTCCCTGTAACGGTGTAGGACTGCCTACCATACACTGCTTCTATCTGGACTGGGGGCGTTATACCAGGACCGACAGGTGCTGGTGTGTGTGGCAAGAATTCTCCCTGAACTGGGGTAAACCGACCCGTAGAACCCTGAGCTCGGGCTCGGGTTTGGTAATAGCTATTCTGACTCATGTCTGGCAGATATTGGCCTATACTAGGAAATGTGGGGATTGGCCAGAACTGCGGATCTTCCTGGGGAGCAAAGCTAGATGTAGAAGTGGGGTATTCTATTTTGCGCACTGGCGGCAGGTTGCGGTAGACAGCCGGTGTCAAGGATACAGTTTGGGGCCTGATCGGACTGATATCTATCTGGGGTGCTGGTAGGGGTTGGGTCTGCATGGCCTGGGACTGGACCGGCTGGCCAAAGGGCTGCTGGGGTAGGCCAACGTTGTCCCTCCAGTAGTTTCCCTGGTCCATGATTTTCTATCAAACAATTACTCAGAGTTAGATTTGCAGTCATTGGTCATACACAGAGATATCCATCATTTTGACCCATTAATCTAAGCCCACCATTGGTCGAGCTCTTCCATATTGGAATACAAATGGTCACACTCTTGTGGTTGGACTATAGCATCGTCTGATTGTAAGATTGACATTTGATCTATTTGGCTTTCTTCCTCCAACCTAACTCTGCGCTGTTGGACCTGTACCATAAATTGACCAATGGTTATTTTTGATACCTGTTTTAACGCTAGGCTAGCAACAGGCACTACGCAACATGCTGTTATTAATATAATCAAAAGGATACAGGCTACCACTATCCCTACACCCCTCAGGACCTTGCTCCATGACAGGTTTTTAAGCCAATCCCACCATTGTTCAGTTTTGGTGTTCCAGTTAGAATTAATCACATGTTCATCGCGTAGTAGTTTGAGTTTGGACAAAGCCGTTGTAAGGTTCCCTCCTTCTCCAGTGTGCATAGGTATTACTGAACAGCATTCTTCACCTATTTGTTGGCATACTCCCTGATCTTCGGCTAGGAGTGTTTCAATTACAAACCTATTTTGCAGAGCCATAAGAGATACAGCATGCAGTTGTTCTCTCACACCCTCAAGCGCGCGTATGGTGTAATTAATAAACCGCTGTTGGTTGTACCACATGTAATTGATCCACCTACTGTTACGAGCGAGGTACTGCGCGTTAATTATTTGTCCGTAAAACGGTACTGACCCTGCGATTTGCCCTGAAATTATCCAGGACTCGCTTATGGCTTTATGGTCATCGGGCGCACCAAACGGTTCTTGATTCCATGCTATGTAAACCTTATCATCTGTTTTCCATTTTTGGCCAATGTCTCTCTTTTTCCTATCTCCTGATAATGTTGATGGGGCTAAAACTGTTATTTTCCCTGTTAGCATTGTGGGTGCACAGATCCCTTCCCAGCTGTTTGGAAGGTGAGTGCGAATTTGCTCATCTTTTTCACATATCCAAAACATGTCCCCTATTGGGACGGTTCCCCCAGAATAATCTGGAATTGTGTATTGTGAGATTTGCGTCTCCTCTAGCTGATAGATAATCCTCTTTCCATTTACTACTAGTTGTTGACATTGGAAATTTGCCTTCTTTGTGGTATTACATAGTTTGAGGTACTCTGTTTTGTTTCCGTTTCCACTTTTGTCGCTTGGGTACCATGTTATGTTTCTACACTGCACTAGACCCTTTCGGTCGGTTAGTTTTGGAGTTGTACGTGTGACCGTTTGTCGCAGCTTTTCTCCTCTCACTATACAGAAAGGAAATACTAGGTCCGGTGGAATCCTCACTACCGGAGGTAGAGGGTATTCTTCTTTTGACGCGGCGGATATATTTAATCTAACCGGACATACTTGTGTATCTTGGCTCCAACCGACGGTCTTTTGATTGTGGCGTCCTGCCAAAAACATGGCACATGGTGCAAAGCAATGTTCGATTTTTGGACATTCTCCTATTTGACTTCCTGGAATTGGTCTTAAACTAGGCAACCTTTTAGCATTATAGCATGCCACACATGTTTCATTACTCACTTGTCTGGCAGAGAAGTTTAGCCACTGGTAGAACATATTTGAGCCCCATTGTGTTGTTTTCACCCTGTTGATGGTGACAGCCCTACCCCCTGACACATCCCTTCTCTGCCTGTAAGTCCCAGTAAGCTTGACTACTCTCTTAGCTTTTGCCAGCATCATGATTCTCCCATTGAGTGTGTCCTCACAGTGTGCTGGCAGGCGGCAGATGACCGTAATGGTTATTGACCCTGTTGTGGGGCATTTGTCTCCTATTGCCCAGCTATAGATTCTGGTTTTCTCTGAGGTTACAGTCAGTGCCAGATGTCTTGGGACAACTTTCGTGTATGTCAGATTTGTCTTTTTCCCCATGACAATTTCCCCTTGATCTGCAGCCAATACCCCTGTGGCCAGAGCACATCTTGCCAATGTCTCTTTTTCTTCCTTGGTGTATGTGTGGTTTAGGAATCTGTCAGGCATGGTTTTTTTGGTGGATTCCTGGGATGGCCTGCTGCTCTGAGGGGGGTCAACATAGTGCATTCTGTATGCCAGTATCATTAAGCATATTGCTGATATTAACATAAAGAGGCTACCCCCCAATACCCACAGGTCAACCTCATCCTGCTTTCCCTTTCTCATCCCCTGCCTGTTCTGTTTCTTCCCTGGCCTAGGTTTCGACATTATTTTTAACTCTATTTTAAGTGTCTGTTGTTCATTGTCTTTCTGGTCCACTGCTAGTGGATCGACTGCTGGTGGCGCTGTTGGTTGAAGTGCTTCCAGTTGAAGCGCTCCCTTTTTCTCCTCGTCCGGCCAGTCTTTGAGATCGCCTGACTCCCTGAGGGGAGGCCTCGCCTTCCCCGTCCCGGTGTTGTTCATGCTCCTGCGGGGCGGTGTCACCTGCCCCTTTCAACCCCGGAACTGTTGCTCTTCTTCTAAAGGCTTCCTGTGTCCTTTCAGGATCTTCTGCTCTGCAGCAATGATTTAGGTGGAACCAAAACTTCTTACCGTCAACTTTTACGGCTGTTCTGGTGGCTAGTCGGACTTTGAATGGTCCGTCTCGTCTGGGCTCGTTCCACTTTCTTTTGAACACCTTCACGTATACCCAGTCTCCTGGAGAGATTTTCTGCAGTTCCTCAGCGATCTCCGCCTCTCTCTCCTCTGTGGCTCCTTTCACCTGTTGGAATACAGCTTTATGGATTTGGGTTAGCTGCTGTAGGTAGCTTTTCAGCTCCCTTTCCAATTTTTCAAGAGAGGGCCCATCGATGGGGCCCCTCGTGTGCGGCACTGGCATGGGTCGACCCGTTAGCATTTCATGCGGGGTTAAGTGTGTTATTCGGTTAGTACGTGATCTCATACTCATTAGTGCTATTGGTAAAGCTTGCAACCAGTTCAGCTGGCTGTCTTGCATAATTTTTGCTATCTTTGCTTTCAGCGTGCCATTCGCACGTTCTACACTACCTTGGCTCTGTGGGTGATATACGCACCCATATCTCTGCCTGATTCCCAGCATCCTGAAAGCTATTCTGGCTATATCTGCCACAAAGGCTGAACCGTTGTCTGAACTTAATGTGTCCGGGATGCCAAACCTGGGGAATACTTCTTTACACAAAAATTTTGCCACTGATCGTGCATCTTCTCCAGCTGTTGGAACTGCTTCTATCCACCTACTAAATCTGCAAACTACTACAAGAATGTATCTCATTTTCTGTATTCGCATTGTCATGTCTACGTAATCAATCATTAAGTGCCGAAAAGGTCCATCCGGAACTGGAATATGTGCTATTGGGGCTGAAAAAGTTTTTCTAACATTTAATCTTGCACAGACGTCACATTGTGCTAAAGTTCTGTCTACCGTGGCCGCTAAATACGGTGACCACCAGTTCTCTTGTAGACATCTAATCACTTCCCCCCTTGCGCAATGGCTAATGCCATGCGCATTTCTAATAGCAAACCCAAGTAACGAGATAGGCAGCACAAAATGCCCCTGATGACTGCGCCATAGTCCTTGTAGAGGACCAGGTGAGGCTTTGTATGAAGCCCCTCTTTTGGCCCGACGTCGAGTCTACGGTAGTGCAAAAGTCTACGGTCACTGTAGACAATAACGCCTTCTGATTGGTCTAGCCGACCGTAGACTCCCAATCAGATCGCAGTTTTGACCGTAGACTCCCAATCGGATCGCAGTTTTGACCGTAGACTACCAATCAGAAGTCAGATATGCAAATCAGAGTTCGTGCGGGAGATTGAGCTAGAGACAGGTGCGTTATTTTTTGGTAAGAACAATTATTACATTTAAGATCAATTTAACCGTAGAATACACTGCTATTTACATTATATTGCTGTTATGCTCTTGTTGTTTGTCTTTTCGTCGAATTCCTTCCATTACATCCATCTTCTTCGAACGAAAAGAAGTTCTGTTAACAGGTAACGTTCCCGCTAGTTAGCCATCGTCTCTCTCGGTAACGTTAGCCAGATCGAGATCGGAGTTGCTTAAAATTACCTAGCTATATATGTTATTAATCTCTGATTTACCACAGTGAAAATGTTTGTGGCGGTGGCAATATAGAATATTGTGCTTGTACTTAATTCAAGCCTCAGCTGGCTACAACTGAAGACCCTGTTATAGTATAGACCCTTTTCACAGCAGCCATGATGACTAAACACAGTTGTAATTGATCAAATTAATTATAATCCCCATTCTATTTAGTGTGTAGCAGCCATTCCAGTAAGCCAGCAAACACAATACAGTATTAGGTCATAATTAATGTTAGTAATTACACTGTTTACCTGCTATGACCTGCTACATGTCTGCTGTGAAAAGGGTCAATTGATTATATATGATAGGTCACCCAGTTGTTGTTTGATAGATCTTTAATTTCTGCCATAAAAAACATTTAACAATTCAACAAAGATTAAGGAAGCAGTCTCAGAATACCAGATCATAACCAGAAATCATTTCAGTTTAGTTCAAAGATGGCAACGCCAGTGATCCGGGTGGTGAACCCAAATGCCCCTGAGAGCCGCCAACAGGCCATATTGGCGCAGACCAGGGAGTCCCGCCTCTACAGGGAGAAGAAGAAGACCTTCCCAGCACCCCCCCAGCAGCTGCTGATCCAGTCCACAGCCCTTTCCCATGCTGAGCGACTCCTCCATGCTGAGGGCATCCCAGCACCGTCGCGCCAGCAGTGCCTGGGGAAGTTGGTGGTTCCATTTGGACAGTACCTGAATGCTTCATTCCACTGGCTTGTCCAGAATGATGTGGGCTACATGAAGTAGTGAGTACATATACAGTATTTGATTCAGAGTTGTATGATTTCAAGCTTTACTGTCATTCCAGTGAGATGCTGACAGAAAATTACTTCTAGATATGTTTATACAAGCCTATGCATGGTTGCTTTCATCTATCAACACAGTCTGATAACAGGTACGAGAGTAATAACAGCAATAATAACATCATTAATGTTGTAATGCATTGTACTATAATTGCAGTGTTATTGACAAGCACAGAGCAGAGGAGGCAGTCCCAGGTAGAAAGGGGGACATAAACCTCAAGTGGATCAAGGACTTTCTGGCAGAGTATGCAGAGAGCTTTCCACAGGTGGCCATTAACCTAGAGGCCAACATCGATAGGTCCATCTACGGCCAGAAAGGGTTTGAGAACACCACCTTCCTGGAGATGTGGGAGCTTTACCGGCAGTACACCGCCCTGAAAGCTAGGCCAGATGACTTCAGCAGTGAGAGGAAGGCAGTCATCTCACAGGCCTATAGCTCCATACAGAGGTGGTTACATACCCCTCCGACCCACATCTCAACAGCACAGATGAAGAGGTTTAGGAAGTACATTTACGATAAGAAGGACCAAGTAAGTTGTCTGAGCACACAGAACAGAATTGCAGAGTGACATGATTATTAATGTGCTATTATGTCAGATACTGTAGGCTAGATATCTAGAATGTATTGTAAGTCCAGACGTTTACAATGTTTTTGCTGTCTAGGAATTACACGGTTCCCAGTCCCAGCCGACTGCCAGGCCCCAGCCGACCACCTCTGCACCGACTGCCAGGCCCCAGCTGACCGCTGCACCGACTGCCAGGCCCCAGCTGACCGCTGCACCGACTGCCAGGCCCCAGCTGACCGCTGCACCGACTGACAGGCCCCAGCTGACTGCTGCACCGACTGCCAGGCCCCAGCTGACCGCTGCACCGACTGCCAGGCCCCAGCTGACCGCTGCACCGACTGCCAGGCCCCAGCTGACCACCGCTGCGCCATCTTTGAGTGACTCCCCTGTAAGTAATATTCACCAACCATTATTTTAATGAGAAGATATTAAAAACTAATAAATAATATAATCCAAAATAATGAAGTAATCCACTGAATGAGATGATATTTACAACTACATAAACTTTGCATACTTACAAAAAATGTGGACATGTTTCAGGTTGAGCTAGAGGGTTGGGTGCGGCTCTGGGAAAATCCAGGTGGGATCGCGCTGGCGGACATCTCGTGGGTGAAGGAAGACGCCGAAAGAGGGCTGTTTACCCCTGTTCAAACCTACCAGGACCACACTGGAGTGTTGAAGAGGCGCCGGGTGTTGAAGTCGGACAGGATGTGGTTTTACCCTCCAGAAGCTCCAGCCTACATTGCGGGTGCTCTGCCATCTCCACATCTTTTTTTTAGGAGTCGCATCTTCATGTGGCGGCCTCTTGGGGTGTGGAGGTGCTCACTGAAGTGTCCTCTTGGTGATGGATGTGCGGGCAAAGGACAGAACTTCCTCTACAAGTCCGGCTACTACCAGAGGGTATAACTTATTCCTACATTATTTTATTAGTGAACATGTCAACACAATAACACACTAATAATAATAATAATAACAATCCACTGCTAGCTGTTGGAACTATTCAAACAAAATGTGTTTTGATATTGCAGGTACGTCATGTCTGTGACATATCCAGCTGGTACACCATGATGACAGAGGTGCTGTGCTGTGGACCATGTCTGAAAGCAGCAAGGAGGGGTGAACGTGGTGGCAAGATGGGTCGTTGGCTGGGGTGGGATCCTGCTATCTTGGCTCAACTCACTGGGGCTCACCAAGCCATGTTTCCTGCTGTCCTGACCAACAGGTAAATATTCAGAACATCTGTGTACACTTAATGCATTAATGTCATAGTACTAGCTAATGTTGGTGTACTGATTATAACATTTCCCAGGCGTGGTGTGGACAAGAACGTGGTGCGTCTTCTGCGAGACCGCACTGAGGGGAACACCATGGTGAAAGTGTGGCGGCAGATCCAGGAGAACCACTATGAGGAGTACCTCCATAGGAAGGATCTGTACACCACATTGCTGATGACGGTGGTGCAACCCGGCGGTATAGTCTCAGCGTTAGGCCACACTTTCCAGGCTCCACCTCCTCCGAGGGAGATACCCTCTGCCCGTCTGCTGCGTCACGCCTTCCTGCTGGAAGAAGCAGACCACGTCCAGGACTACAGGACCCAGATTCTCTCCACCTTTGGCACGGTGCTTAAGATGGACTCCACCAAGAAGGTGAGTTTTTATTTTATTTTATTTAACCTTCATTTAGACAGGTAAATCTCATCGAGACAGGGTCTCTGGCCCTCAAGACAAACAAAAAGTGCAACCATGCTCTTGTCTTGCTTGGTTCAGTGTTGGAACTAAATATAAAGTAAGTGTCCTGCCTTGAAGGTCTTTGGATGTGCGTGACCTATTTCATTATCAGTGTTGAACTAAACATTTATTCATAGCTTGTGAACATGTTCTATTTACAGGTGGTGAAGAAGCTGTCTGGCGAGGGCAAGGCTACGGCTGAGTGGTTCACCAGCATAGCCAATGAGCTGTCCCAGGTGGTCACATTCGTCCTCACCTGCGAAGAGTCCTCTGCCAAGCTGAAGCCTATGTGTGACGGTGTGATGGACCGGTTCCAGCAGGCCAATCAGCCTGTGCCGAAGATCCTCTACGTGGATCGTGGGTGTTGCTGTGAGCAAGGCGCGACAGCTCTGGAGACCTTGTTCCAGCCATGGGTGTGTTGATGATATTTTCTTGACCTCAAGAGTCTAGTTCTAGGTTTATGGGTGCTAGTCAGTCTTTAAATAAATATTCCAGAGACCAATGCGCATTTAGGTAATGTTTAATTGTAAGCTTACAGGTACATCTAACCTCCAGAGAACTGGAAACAAAAAAATCCAGAGACACAAACAGATATACCAAAACCCCAAAGTGACATCATCAGTCCAACCATACAGGCACACATTCCATAAAATCATCACTTTTTCACCACTACAGGTGAACGGCGGCATGGTGGTGCGTTTGGACATCTTCCATTGGATGCATCGGTTTGATGGAGCCATTCGTACGGAGAGCCATTCCAAGTACCCTGTGTTCAAGTCCGCCCTGGCAGGAGCAGTGATGGCCTACAACCGCGCAGACCTGGACCTGCTGATCAAGGCAGTGAGAGCAAAGAACCCGGAGGCTCTGGCGTCTCTCACAGACGAGGACATGATGCGACTCCACGTCTCGAGGGAGCATCTGAAGCACCATGTGCGAAGAATCACCCTGGGAGCTCAGGCGACCTTCAACCTCGTCCACACTGCCATTGAGGAGCTGAAAGGTCCTGCTGGTCTTGACGAGAGTGGAGTCAGCTTGTTCACAACACCAGGTAAAAATCTATTCAAATGTATTTAAACAGTTATTAATACTATTTCAATATCAATACGTTATTTATTTACTGTATCATGTGCTGCTTCTGTACATGTATTACCGTCCATCTTTTTGGTTTCTTCACAGAAGCCATAGATCTGAAGTGGGCAGCACAGCAGAGGCACCTGGAATGCCTCCAGGACCCTCCAGACATGGCGATGTATAGGGTGGCTCGCTCTACCACCATCAATGGCGTAGACGTGCCCTATTACAAGTGCATACGTGGAAGCAACAGCTTGGAGGGATTCCACAAATTCCTGCCACACATGATTCCAGGTACAATTTATTCAATATATTTATTTTTATAACAACCTACAGTACAGTATATTCCTGTGCTCAAGTTGATGCTGAAATTATGTGGTCATGTCGTTGCCTTTACTATGTGCTGCAGCTTTGGTGTCGTGTTTTTTCACTTTTTTTGATTTCACATTTATACTTGAAGCATATCCAAGAGAATCCCTTCTTATACTTTGGAAAATATGCTAATGTATTTCATTGTAATTTCCAGGTCCCCACTGTGCAGCTCGTCCCTACCAGGTTTACCTGATCAGCGGAATCGCACGGTGGAACTCAGACCGGAGTTCAGACGCGGTGTACGGTGGAAAAGGCCGCCATCACCGGACCTACTCGGCACCACTGCTGGATCGCCTGAACACCCGCTGCCAACAGCTGTTTGGGGAGACAGTGGAGGAAAACTTCCGGACCCCGGCTGAGGTCAAGTCCAACGAGCTGCTCGGGTTGGAATACCTGTTCAGCCAGAGCACAGGGGAATCTGACCGCTTCACGTTGGACAACATCAGAGATGACGGTCCTGGTCCAGAGGAGGAGGTGCTGCTGCCTGGTCAGTCCGACCCAGAGGAAGATGAGGCGTACCTGAGTGACGCAGAGGGAGGTGACTACATGGTGGCTGCCGCCCTACCCCACATCGTGCTCACCACCAATGAGAAGAGTGAAGTGCACCCTCCGGCCTTTGTAAGTATTTAATGTTTCATTTTTTGTGTGTTAGATTAATGTTAAAACGCATCTGATCAATGTAAACATTATCATGTTGACATGTCACCAACTTATCATGGTATTATTGTATTTTGCAACAGGAGGACACCTGTAGTCTGAACCCTCTCCCAGGCTTCCAAAAGGTGGAACGGTTCTGCTCTCTGCTGGTGGACATCTGCCTGAGCACCGAAGGCAACCTGACCATCACGACAGCTCAGAGGAACGGGCTCATCGCGGCGTGGAATGATCTGGAGGAGCATGACAAACAACCACAGAAGTTCACTCAGCTCTACAGAACCCACTGGGGCAACACGCTCTACTGTCGCACCAAAAGGGATGACCTTGTTGAGGCTGCTGTGGTACAGCGAGTGAAGATGGCGAAGCGGTATGCTCCAGCTCAGCAAAACATCAGCGCGGAGCACAACAGGGTCATGTACACGCTGGTGAAACTTCTGTGGTTGAGTGTACCTGGTGGCGCTCGGTCCAGCCCAGAGAAGGAGAGGATCGCCAAGCAGTACGGGCGGATCCAGCACTTCGTGTTGGTGGACGATCCAGTGCTGTGCAGAACTGGTATTCCTCTGCCAAAAATAAATTCAAAGACCGTTCGTGACTTCATCCGTCGGCAGGAGAAGCTCATCAACCTCCACTCCACCAAAACACCCTCCTGCATCTCCAAAACCACCTCCATCTCATCCCAGGACCTCCCTCCAGCACCACTTCAACCGTCTGTCCTCCCTCCAGCTGACTACACCCAGCTGGACTACATCCACACCCCGAGCACTGCAGGGACCAAGGTGGTGAAGAAGAGGGAGAGCATCGTGCTGCCCAACCTGCCCACCCCTCCTCCTCCTCCCACTCCCTGCTACGCACACCTTCGTCTGACACCAACGCTCCTCCAAAACCTCTCTCTGGCCACACCAACCATCGCCAGACCCACATCATCCGCCCCAACTGCTCAGTGCGTGCCCATTGTTCCCACCAGCCAACCATCAACCAGCGCATCAGCCAGTGCACCTGCAGCGATGTCCGCCAGCCAACCAGGTCCATCACAGAGTGCAGGCAGGCCTTCTGAGTGGGCTAAGTCCACTATATATAAAAGGAAGCTAGCCCCTCCCACCACTGTTGCGGGGAAACAATCACGGGTGGTCAACTTCCCCCTTTGTTCACTCTGCAAAGGACCAAGCCAGGGGCACAGCAAATACAAGAAGAAGACATTCTGCCCCGTAAAGAGCATGTCTTCATCAAAGGGACTGGAAGGGAGAGTGTTCAACAGCTTTGAACAGTTCACAAAAGCTGTGGATGAGCTGCCCTGAGTTTGTGCCTCTAGCACCCCCACCCCCCTGCCCTCTGAGAAGAATGGACACTTCCCCTCTAGTGCCCTTCTCATCCCTGCCCTCTGAGAAGAATGGACACTTCCCCTCTAGTGCTCTTCTCATCCCTGCCCTCTGAGAAGAATGGACACTTCCCCTCTAGTGCTCTTCTCATCCCTGCCCTCTGAGAAGAATGGACACTTCCCCTCTAGTGCTCTTCTCATCCCTGCCCTCTGAGAAGAATGGACACTTCCCCTCTAGTGCTCTTCTCATCCCTGCCCTCTGAGAAGAATGGACACTTCCCCTCTAGTGCTCTTCTCATCCCTGCCCTCTGAGAAGAATGGACACTTCCCCTCTAGTGCCCTTCTCATCCCTGCCCTCTGAGAAGAATGGACACTTCCCCTCTAGTGCCCTTCTCATCCCTGCCCTCTGAGAAGAATGGACACTTCCCCTCTAGTGCCCTTCTCATCCCTGCCCTCTGAGAAGAATGGACACTTCCCCTCTAGTGCTCTTCTCATCCCTGCCCTCTGAGAAGAATGGACACTTCCCCTCTAGTGCTCTTCTCATCCCTGCCCTCTGAGAAGAATGGACACTTCCCCTCTAGTGCCCTTCTCATCCCTCATTTTATTGTACATAGTTCATCATTTTCCTCTACCGGGATCGAGACCTTGACGTGGTGTAGAGGCTTGTGTGTGTTGAGGACCTTCAGAGCTATACTGTGTAGTCTAGCATGGCAACAGTCTAACATGACAAGCGGTTCTGAAGGGAGACACCAGACTAATGTCGATCCACCCCCCCCCACTACCACCACTACTACTACTACTACTACTGTCTTTAAGTATTATATCAAGCACAGTTCTCATTTGATGTGATTGCTTGTACTGTTAAAGACTGTGGAAATGTTCTCTTATGCATTTTATTAATGAGACGCATTAGACAATATCACTCCATCCAGTGATAAGCAAAGGCTTGTGTTTATTACAGATGTTTTAGGTTGACATGCCAGCCTGGGGGATTAATACAGTATAAGAAAACAACGTAGTTACATTGTAGTGATGTGTTTTGTCTAAGTGTTTACTATTTCATGAACTTTATTCAATAAAGTGGTGAGTACTACAGTAACAGTGCCTTGTGGAAAATCAATTAATAAATGCACCAATGGGGTTATATTTGTTTATCAAAACAGAGGGACACAGCTATAGAGTGCAAGATTGCTTACAGGTGAGGACATGTGCCTATAGTACAACAATATCATTTTACACAGCCATAGGACCATTAAAGTAGCTTTAATAAGCCTCAGAAACATTGAAGTACTTTTAAGGAGACGGACAGGGAAGAACGTACAGGTAATCTATTAGTCTCACCGTATGACACATTCATACATGTGCAGGAAGCAGCGGCACTGAAACAAGCATGCAAGTGTTTGCAGAAGAAATATCCTCTTTCCTTCCTCTATTTATCCCATCCACCTTTCCTTCCTCTGAAGCCTGGAGCAGTGGTCAGCCATCAACCTCCATTGATACCTTTGGATAGAAATTACACAAATAAATGGAATTTAGGTAAAGACAAAGTATTCTCACGGATTAATACAGTATAACAAAACATTTGCGATGTTCCCACTTTCGCCCACTAGAAGGTGCCATCGGACAAAACAAAACGTAAAAACACATGGCTACTTAATTATGCATGTGCACCTCTGAGACCCTCCCCCAAATTATTGATTTTTGACCGTGGACTTTGAACCTATCGCTTTGCGACAAATTGCACTACGGTACAGTCCATCCCCATTCGCTGAGGAGAAGCCCTACCTTGTGCTAATATAAGAGACGGAATGGTTACAAGTGGTTCTATGTCTTCCGCCAAGATTACAGGCCCCATCGTGATACCACTACCTGTTGCGGCTTGCCTGGCTGCTTCATCAGCCTTGTTATTGCCAATAGCAATGATTGAATTTGTTTTTTGATGTGCTGGGCATTTAACAATAGCTAACGCGGTGGGTAAAAGCATGGCTTCTAACAACTGTGAAATGGCATCTCCGTGAATGATGGGAGTACCGTCAGCTCTTTGAAAACCTCTCTGTTTCCATATGTTGCCGTAAATATGACAGACTCCGTACGCATAGGCTGAGTCCGTATATACGTTTAATCTTTTACCAGCAGCTAGTTTACATGCGACAGTCAGTGCCTTAATCTCTGCCAGTTGTGCAGAACATGGTTGTGCTATGTGTAAGCTCTGAATGTCTCTGAATGATTTACCATCATCTTCTAATTGAACCACACCATAACCGGCGTGATTTCCAGTAGCATCACGGAAACATGAACCATCTACAAACAAAGTAAGATCAGCTGGGATCGGTGTGTTATGTAAATCATCTCGGGCACGCATAAATGTGTTTGTTGCTAAAATGCAGTCATGTGGCGTACCATCTGTCGGCAGTACCATTCTGGTGGCCGGATTCACTGTACTACATCGCTGAATTGTCAGTTCTGGTGCAGAAAGTATTACCTCATACCCGGTGCGTCTGGCATGTGTCAGTACGAATCGTTGGCTAGTGAGTAAAGCATGTAGCTGGTGGGAGGTGTATAAAATCACTGGATGTCCCATAGTAACAGAGGAAGCTTTCTGAAACGCAAACGAGGCTACCGCTAACCCTTGATAACATGGAGGTAATCCGGCCTCAACATTATCTAATTTAGTACTATAGTATGCTATGGGCTGCTTCCCTATCGGGGTGTCCTGCATTAACACGGCATTAGCATATCCTGCTCTTTCAGCTACATACAAATGAAAAGGTTTAGAGTATACTGGGTTTCCCAAGGCTGGTGCAGATTTTAGGTCACCTTTTAGGGCCATGAACGCCCCTTCAGCTTCTTCTGTCCACTGTAACTGACTTTTTTGGTCCTGTTGACCAGCAGCACGTATAAGAGCACGAAGTGGAGCTGTTTTAAATGCATAATCACAAATCCAGGGTCGACTGTATCCAGCCATCCCCAGAAAAGACAACAGGTGCCCTACTGTCTGTGGTTTGGGAGTTTTTATTATGGCCTCTATCTGAGATTTAGCTATGTGTCTCTTGTCACCACACAATTGTCTTCCTAGATACTCTACACTAGGTTGACAAAACTGTAACTTATCCTTACTAACTTTATGCCCTCCTTCAGCTAGTCGTGTCAGTATTGTTATAGAGTCCCTTTCACACTGCTCTTTAGTATCACTGCAGATCAGTAGATCATCTACATACTGTAATAGTGTACTTGATACATGCAGATCCTGTAAGTCTTGTGCTAACACTCTGTTAAACGCTGATGGGGAATCTGCGAATCCTTGAGGAAGTCGCGTATAGGTGAACTGCGAATTTCGATAGGTGAATGCAAATAAATGTTGCGAATCTTTATGTATTGGGACACTGAAAAATGCAGAACATAAGTCTATGACTGTGTACCATTTTGTGTTCGGTGGGATGTTTGATAATAGTGTGTGCGGGTCAGGGACAACGGGTCTGGGAACCTCCACAACCGAGTTGACAGCTCGCAAATCATGCACCAATCGGTAATCGTTTGAATGTGGCTTCTTTATTGGAAAGATGGGTGTATTACAGGCGCTTCTTGTTTTTATTAGTACGCCTGCATTCACCAGACCTTCTATTATAGGGCCTATACCCTCCGTGGCATGTTGTTTAAGAGGATATTGTCTTTGGTATGGCAAACGTGCTCCCTCTTTTACCTTGATTAGTATGGGTTGTGCAGATTTTACTAATCCTACGTCTGTTTTGTGTTTGGACCATAAACATTGGGGCACCTGGGCCAAAAGACCCTCCTGTTCTACAGTTAACATCTGATGCACGGGCGCCTTAACTGTAACGAGAACTCGTTCTGCTGTTCCTACGTCATATATTTTTGAAGATATTCTTAAATACTGTGCATCTGGGGATACATGGATATACTTGTTGCCGGTTTTCTCCCACTCCGGTATCTGCATGGCTGTTCTAACCATAGGGCCTAGCTCATGGGACTGATATCCCTCAGATACCATTAAGGTGACGTGTGGGGTGGAGTTATTCACCTGAAACCATTCTTGTAATTCTGGTGGAAGTGTAACTCCTGCTGCTGCCCCCTGGGGTCCTATATAAATGTCATTGCTAATTAGTGAATACTGCTGTTTGTTAATCATTTCCTGAAAACACCTATCATAGTCAAACTCTGCAGGAGTTAGTTCAGTGAGATATTGAAGTGTACAGTGCAGGGGCAGTTCTGGGCTTTTAGCTTGCCCTACCTTGGTGCGTATCCACGGTTCCCATTCTATCCACCGCTGTTTCAGTGCTGATTCCTGTGGGGTAAGTTTTACCCAATAAACTACTGGGTGTTTGTCTTTGTGTATGATTACGCGACCCTGTACAACTCTACCGGGCCTGTATTTGTAATCGTGACCTGTTGTCAAAGTCATCATTTGCGTGAGTGGTTCTTCGGGGAAGGTAATACTTAGTCCATCTTCTGTACATGTGATGTTTGCCCCTAGAGGGCACAAAATGTCTCTTCCTAACAGATTGACGGGTGATTGAGCAGCATATAGTATGGGTGCCACAACTTCTTTATCGGCTATGAGCATCGTGATTGGCTTGGTGAGGGGTACAACTTGTGTCTTCCCAGAGAAACCTACTGTTCTTATTGATGAGCTAGAAAGGGGCAATTTACATCCGTCACTTCCAATACACGAATATGTTGCCCCTGTATCGATCATGAATGTGTGGTGTTTACCAAGTATTGTTACTGGTATATTGGGCTCGTCATGCGGTTTTAACGAGATAATTGGTGTCATGGTGTTCCCCTCCGGTTTCTCTAGGCACCCCTAATCCCAGTCTGCCGCAGGGCCTAACCATGGATTTGCTGGGCAATTTCTTCTGAAATGGCCCATTTCCCCACACTGCCAGCATTCTCTTGACGGTCTTTGGGGTTCTTCTGCCATATTTGGTGTTGACTGCGGGCGTCTGGTTTGTTGTTGACGCTGTTCACCTTGTTGCTCTTCTGCCTGTGGATTTTGCTGTTGTCTTTGGGGGGCATAGTTCCGTTGGCCGTACCGTTGCTGTTGGCCTCCTCTCCATCCTCCGCGTCCTCGCTGCATTGGCCTGCCTCGGCCTCCCAGATCCTCGCGACGGTATTCTGCTGCTGGGTTGACATGCACGTGGATGGGAGGATATGCAGATTGAGTTGTGGGTGGACAGCGTGGCATCGTCTGAGTGGGGGGTCCTGGACCTAGTTGTGGTTGGGTTAGAACTTGGGATATGACTGGGGCCTGAGTGAGGGTTTCTTCAGTTTCCGCCATCAGTGGGGTCTGAGCCTTTGCTTTTTCTTTCTTTTGTTTCTGAGTTAGCTCTCCCAGTTGCAGTGCTGTGAGTTTGTTGGCCAACACTTTGCTCAGCTCTTCTACATCTTGCTTTTCTTTTCTGTACATGTCCACATGATGGATGATGTGTTCTGAGAATAGTGGCCACTCCATCTTTGCCAATCCTACTACTCCATCCAATTTCCTCTGTACTTCGCCTGGCATGGCCTTTTTAACCATCAGTTTGAATAGGCTCTGACAGGTGCTGTTAGCGTTCCAAGCACTCCCTGTCTCGTCAAGCCATTTTCGTTGGAAGTCATGTAGGAACTTGGTTGGACATTCGCCATCTTTCAGCTTCTCTCCTTCGAGCTTGGTTGGATCCATCTTCTCTGGATATTTCTTTCTGAGCTCTGCCCATACCACGGTGCGATGTCCTCCGAACCCCACTCCGTTGTAGGTGACTCCGGCCATTACTCCTGGTAGTTGGGCTCCTTCGAAGATCTCGTCCGTGGTTTGTTTTCCAGCCACGTTCATCAGTAATGCCTTAATGTCCCCCAGGGCCAAAGTTACTCCTGCTGTACTTTCTTCTAACGCTGTTATCCATTTATTTGCCCCTTCCGTGACGTTCGGTAGTCGTGCGACCAGACCTATCAGATCCATGAATCCCCATGGTACGTATGCAGGAGCCTGTCCGGGTCCTTTGATTACTAGTGGGCAAATTCTCTCAGTCGACCACTGTGTTTCGATTTGCGGGTCACTCTCTCCCCTTCTTATGAGCCGTAGTCCTGGGTTTCTCTCCCAGCTTGAACTCCTAGTTCCTTCCGTTCTCCTACTCCGG
>NC_140264.1:3347306-3464806 GCF_949987555.1 Borostomias antarcticus | reverse complement strand
CGCACCATGGTGTTTAAAGATAGAAAAGACAGACATATATATCGCATTAAATGATTAACAGTGCCTGTATGGATTAGAAATTGGTAAAACTGTACTACTCTTTTAATATATTTATCTAGGTTCTTTAGAGAAAGGCGGGAGTATCTGTCACCTGGGCGTACCTGGTCGCTTCAGTCACACATATAAAATTGGCAGAATTTCAAATGGCTCTGCTTACCGTTTTAATTGAGGCGCGTTTGTGTGCTGAAGCGACGCAGGTCCCCCGGTGTGTCAGGTCTCGATGCCGTGTCTCTCCTGGCAGGCTCGCCACTTGACGTGATTAAGGACGCCTTTGATCTTGTTACTATCTTCAAATGGTCTTTGTTCAATAGTTGAGTAAGTTGAAGTCAAATCAAAAAGGCACTGGTAATCGAAACTTAATGCAATGGCTTTATTTGTATGTACAGTAACAGACAATTAAAACCGGTAAAGCTCTCGAGAGATACTACCCCGGACCGATGCCTCACGGGGTCTTATATACCCCGTATCTGATGTGAGAACACCTGCTTTCTCACGCAGTGTTGTTTCTTAGCCTGATCCGTTATCTACTGGCCAATTACTGATCACGGTTAATGTTACTTTGCTCACAGCTGCGTTCCCACGGAGCAACTGCTCTCCCCCTCCCTTACAGAAATGGCCTACTGTTTTGTCCGACTGAGCTAGCCGGGCCTAAAACTGACTTTTAAGAATAGACACATAATATAATCTGGATTAGAACAAAGGTTCGAGCTTAGTTAGGCAAATTAATACACGACAGTAGAGGCAGGGGTCAGGGGTAGGGTGGGAGTAGGAAGAGGATACGGACCCGGGTTAGGGTGAGGGGAAGGGGGTACTGGGCCCAGGCCTAAGGCCGGAAGTGGACGGTTGTATGTCTGTGTGTGCGTGTGTGTGTGTTAACTAATTTGTTACGACATCTGCAGCAGACACAGGGGTATCTATCGGTCTCAGGGTGGTCTGCTGGTGACAGTGGGGCATCCTAGGGGGGTCTTAACATTAAGCATACCATTAGTTAATAACGTTAGCCTAAACACATTTCACTGCTACAGAAGTTAAAATACCACTAAGTAACCAATGCACTAAGCAATGCATTATAGTAGGGTTGCTAATGCTAGCTAGCTAGGTAATGGGGGAAATCCGTGTTTTTATGCATTTATTTTTACCATACGCCATAGGCGTGTAGTATAACCATACCTTTGAGCGTTTTGGTGGCATTATCTCAGCATGCTAAACTGTGTCAACAACTCGCAGTTGCAGCATGGGTTGCAGTCGATTTCACATTAAATTGAAGAACGCTTGCGGTGATTGGACCATATTACAACGTCTTTTTTTGCTAGATCTCAATACAAAAAGGATCGAATGAAGTACTGGTTTGACTGAAGATGTTTCGATCCAGTACTACAAGGTATCGAGTACCGATACCCAGCCCTAATAATGACTAAACCCTGTTTACTGTTTAACTTTTTATTTTATATGCAATGTATTATATCTATAATTATATTTATACCATGGCCTGGGTTAATACTCTTTCCTGATTGGCCAGCAGACGTGCGTTAAAACCGTGTATACGCACACGTAGTTCGGCTGAAGTTTAATTACCGATCTAAATCAATGCGCCGGCTTTGACAGCAACCCAAATGAGCTCATCCCATAGCCTGCTGTACCATTGCTAGCTAGCCATGAACGAAGTGTTGGATACTGCATATTTGCTGTGCAACGCATCCATTGTCCAGTTGTCAAATCTATTTGCCAACAAACTCTTTATGATAGCCAGACACCTCACTGTCCCTAAATCAAAAACTGTTTTTTCACTTTGTGTTATAACGTGGTGGTGCACGTTAGTGGTGTAGTAGCCAGATATGATTTTGTAACGTCAGTCTAAGAGTTGCAGTAAAAAAAGCCAGACGTATGGAAAACGGTCTCCGCCTCGTTTATCCAGTAAGGGATAATCAACGAGTAGGTGTGCGTTAAACGGTTTTAAGGCACGACGTGGAGGCGAAGAACCACCCGACGCTCAGTGCCTCCGCAAAGTGCCTTAAAACCGTTTAACGCACACCTATGAGTTGATTATCCCGCTTATACCATGGCCCCACATGCCAAAGATAAATAAATATATGCCATTTACTCGCATTTTCTACATTAAAATATAAAGAAATGTTATTTATGTGTTGCTCACTGCTGAGTGTCATTATAGTCCCTCACTGCTAAATCACGTTGCTATGGAATTACAAATTGAATACTGTATAATATTTATTGGAGGAACAGCGATGACATCCAATAGTTAACATGGGTTTGGAACCGTAAGTGAAATGGAAAGTGTCCGTTACCTTTTCTTTAAGCAATGTCTCTCAACCCTGGATACGACCTAGCAACCAATAAGCCTAGCAACCCAAACTAGCTATTCCATAGCCTACTGTACCCATATATCTATGACTGTAGCTACCTGATATTGCTAGATAGCAATGAGCGAAGTGTAGGCTACTGCATATTTGCTGTGAAACATATAAATCGTCCAGCTGTCAAACCTAGTTGCAAACAAACTATGTATGATAGCCAGATTGTCCTCAACTCCAAAAGTATTGTTTTCATGTCGTGGTATATTGTCAGTCGTATTCAATACATCCATGGTCGTATCGTTCATTGTGAGTTGATTTGCGAGGACGGGATGTGTCGTATCATTATGTGAAGCAGGGTTATTAGAATCCAGCAATTGCCTCTTCACACTGTGATATATTTGGATGCCGTATATACTGTAAATGAACAAACGAGGCGGAGACCGTTTTCCATACGGCTGGCCTCTTTTACTGCAACTCATAGACTGAATCAAATCATATCTGGCTACTACACCACTAACGTGCACTAACGTGTACCACTCACTGTGGAAAGATCTTCTTGCCCCTCCCCATAAGGTTTGTGGAAAGGCGTTCAGATGTGGCTGCATCGGTCCATCAGTTTTATATTTCGATACTTCTGAAATGAGAGTAAAGAAGCAATTAGGGCAATTCATTTACTACTGTATCAGTACTTACTAAACAATTCAACTGTCTTACTCAAATCCCATTCACCCACTCACAGCCTAGTGTGAAGCACCTTGCATGAACTTCAACACCAGCCTAAACCATGCACAATTCTGAACATGTAGGCTACAGTAAGAACCAACACCACAGGCTACACTAGCCAATATCCGAGAACATGAAAGCCATGTTGTTATATAGGAATCTGTTAACAGTGAACTAATATACTGTACCATGAGGTCCAGCTGGACTTGTAGTATGGATCTGAGTGCCACTGCTCCTGTCGGTCTGTCCATCATTGTCCCTCTCTTCATCACTGTTCTGCTCTCCCCCTCTTTCTGAGTCACTTTCTTCTCTCTCAGTGGCTCTGTCTCGGTCTCTGGTGTTTTGTTCTTCACAGTCATCACTCAGTTCTTCTTCATTGCTCATTCCTCCCTTACTCATGCTTTTCTCTTCTCTTCCTTGACTGTTCTCCTGTCCCTTGCTCTGCTCTTCGCCTTTGTCTGACTCCCCTCCTGTCTTTGTTTTTTGGGGTTGAAAAAAGCTGGCTATGCCACCACTTTTCTCCTTCCTTTTCATGTTTGCATCTGCTGGACCTACAGTATTCAAGAAAAGGGGGGGTTAGTGAGAGGCTGAGCATGCGTAGCTGAAATAGCTAGCGTTAGCTAGATATACTACACTGAGCTAACAAGCTAGCTACCGGTCCTCCTCTACAGGCTATTGCAGCAGGTAGGCTACGACAAGAAAACAAAATCCAATAACTGTCTCAATAAATCAGTTAACTGGGGACAAAAGCCCTCGGTGCTGCTTACGTTCGTTGCCTGCCTAGTGCCTATATCAGCGCGAACGTGCGCGTATCGCTCGCTCATACATATTTGACTGTTCTCCCCCCTCCCGAATATTTTTTTTTACAATATTCATACGAATTTACTATTCGGGAAAAAGCTACCATTTGTACTCATCCGAATACCGTATTCTTTTTCGGGCACACCCCGAAGATGAATGGTGCCTCCACACCTTGGGAGAACAGATGACACAGTGGTCCTGAGACTGATGAGACCTTTTTCAATCCTGACCCGATTCTGGAAGCTGAAGGTTCTTTGTCTTCTTGTGTCTGATCTTTCTGATTATTAAGGAGAAGCTAAGATTCATCAGCAGTGTCATTTTGGATTTTTGAGATATAAGTTTTGAGAAAATTCAGCCACAAACCCCCATACACACAAATGAACTCCCTACAGTACCTCTCTCAGCTTATACATTGTTTATTAAAAAGGGTTTATGAAAAAATATACATCATGATCAAGTTAATGCAGCTGTCCAGACATCCAACCAACAGTCACCAACAAATACATTTCCATCCCAGTGTTTGTTCCATATCTGGGGCACATTTCAAGTCTCGTCGTAATATGCGAGCTATATCGTGAGGGAATGGATGAAGGACTTAAACAAACTGATTGTAAGGACTATATATTGGAGAATTGAGAATATTATTCAAAAAGAAAAGGGCAGGATTGCTCGAAAGTTCAGACTGGTGTGAGGAAGGTACTATTTGGTCGGGAACAAAGAAGATCAGTCCGCTTGGCTGATTAACTATCGTATCCACTAATTTGCTATATATCTCAAACTCGGAAATCACCTGTCTGATTGTTATAATGTGAACTGAACACAGCATTACAACGTAGGCCTTTTCCTAGTTCTTTCAAAAGCCTCTGGATCTGCCTATTACACTAGAACACAGCTCCAGATTTTGAGTGCCGAAACGTAGCCCCAGCCGTATCCTGAGGCCTCTGGGTTTGAGCTTCATTTTGGCTGCGGTAGAGTCATTGCTAGGCACAAATGTAGGTGAAAACGCAGTAGTGTAATCAAGGCCTAAGAAACCAGGTCCATTCCAAATTCCACGACAGGTCTTTCTCTTTCTCCAACTCCCTTCTCCTTCATCTATCGCTTCTTCAATAGCTGGTGGTGAACCTGAGAGGAGAGAGAAAGGGGGAATGAGAAAGAGAGAGAAAGTAGGGAGGGGGGGGGGGGCAGATGTGTGTAAACTCTTCTTGTACTGTTCTGTATGTGTCGTTGTACAGTATGTCTAGTTGCCTTCCAGGGACAATAAAGATGTTCTGAATATAAACAATAAAGATGTTCAGAATATAGACTGATTTTCAGATCAAAAAAGTCAATTTGATATCAAATTGATATCAAACACACACACATGCACACTATTGCTTACAAAGATGGGGTCCTTTTTGAGGCAGGCTTCAGTGAACTCTGTGCAGCTCTTGGATGAACTGTATGAACACACTGGTGTCTTTTTAAGTGTCCTGACGAGGTGAAGTTCTTCCCACACTGGTCACAGTGGTATGGCTTCTCTCCTGTATGAACACGCTGGTGTGTCTTTAAGTTTCCTGACTGAGTGAAGGTCTTCCCACACTGGTCACAGTGGTATGGCTTCTCTCCTGTATGAACACGCTGGTGTGTCTTTAACTCTGCTGACGTAGTGAAGTTCTTCCCACACTGGTCACAGTGGTATGGCTTCTCTCCTGTATGAACACGCTGGTGTGTCTTTAAGTTTCCTGACGAAGTGAAGTTATTCCCACACTGGTCACAGTGGTATGGCTTCTCTCCTGTATGAACACGCTGGTGTCTATTTAAGTGTCCTAAAGAAGTGAAGTTCTTTCCACACTGGTCACAGTGGTATGGCTTCTCTACTGTATGAACATGCTGGTGTGTAATTAAGTTTCCTGATTTAGTGAAGTTCTTCCCACACTGGTCACAGTGGTATGGCTTCTCTCCTGTATGAACACGCTGGTGTGTCTTTAACTCTGCTGACGTAGTGAAGTTCTTCCCACACTGGACACAGTGGTATGGCTTCTCTCCTGTATGAACACGCTGGTGTGTCTTTAAGTGTCCTGACTGAGTGAAGGTCTTCCCACACTGGTCACAGTGGTATGGCTTCTCTCCTGTAGGAACACGCTGGTGTGTAATTAAGTTTCCTGATTTAGTGAAGTTTTTCCCACACTGGTCACAGTGGTATGGCTTCTCTCCTGTATGAACACGCTGGTGTGTCTTTAACTCTGCTGACGTAGTGAAGTTCTTCCCACACTGGTCACAGTGGTATGGCTTCTCTCCTGTATGAACACGCTGGTGCATCTTTAAGTGTCCTGACTGAGTGAAGGTCTTCCCACACTGGTCACAGTGGTATGGCTTCTCTCCTGTATGAACACGCTGGTGTGTCCTTAACTGTGCTGACGTAGTGAAGTTCTTCCCACACTGGTCACAGTGGTATGGCTTCTCTCCTGTATGAACACGCTGGTGTCTATTTAAGTGTCCTAAAGAAGTGAAGTTCTTTCCACACTGGTCACAGTGGTATGGCTTCTCTACTGTATGAACATGCTGGTGTGTAATTAAGTTTCCTGATTTAGTGAAGTTCTTCCCACACTGGTCACAGTGGTATGGCTTCTCTCCTGTATGAACACGCTGGTGTGTCTTTAACTCTGCTGACGTAGTGAAGTTCTTCCCACACTGGTCACAGTGGTATGGCTTCTCTCCTGTATGAACACGCTGGTGTGTCTTTAAGTGTCCTGACTGAGTGAAGGTCTTCCCACACTGGTCACAGTGGTATGGCTTCTCTCCTGTATGAACACGCTGGTGTGTAATTAAGTTTCCTGATTTAGTGAAGTTCTTCCCACACTGGTCACAGTGGTATGGCTTCTCTCCTGTATGAACACGCTGGTGTGTCTTTAACTCTGCTGACGTAGTGAAGTTCTTCCCACACTGGTCACAGTGGTATGGCTTCTCTCCTGTATGAACACGCTGGTGCATCTTTAAGTGTCCTGACTGAGTGAAGGTCTTCCCACACTGGTCACAGTGGTATGGCTTCTCTCCTGTATGAACACGCTGGTGTGTCCTTAACTGTGCTGACGTAGTGAAGTTTTTCCCACACTGGTCACAGTGGTATGGCTTCTCTCCTGTATGAACACGCTGGTGTGTCTTTAACTCTCCTGATGTAGTGAAGTTCTTTCCACACTGGTCACAGTGGTATGGCTTCTCTCCTGTATGAACACGCTGGTGGGTCTTTAGGTTTCCTGACATAGTGAAGTTCTTCCCACACTGGTCACAGTGGTATGGCTTCTCTCCTGTATGAACACACTGGTGCGTCCTGAGATTAGCCTTTAGACTGAAGTTCTTCCCACACTGGTCACAGTGGTACAATCTTGGCTTGTCAATGTCTCTCTGCCTCTGGCCGGGAGCTGCGGTGAGCAGGGTGTTGGAGGTGTTGAAACGGAGTGATCAAGAGGAGCAGGATGGGAGAGTCTCTGGTCTGATCTCTCCGTTCCTTAGCAGAGAGATGTAGAGGTTGTCACGGCTGCTCTTGATGTGATTGTGGAGGGAGATCTGGGAGTTTTAGGAGAATTGGCACTCGGACCAGGAGCCCACCTGGGGCAAGTCTGACATCACTTCTGGGATTGAGAGTGAAAGAGAGACACGCAAACATTAAAATGATTATCACACATTTAGTACAAGTTAAACTACTGTATAGGGTGATTATATGTTGCTAGTGAAGGGGGGGGGGGGACACAACCACATGACGACTTCAGATTGTGGACAGGAGAGAGAAAGATATGCAACAGGTTCCTCTGGCTGAGCTCGGAGGGAAAGCGACAGAGGAGAGAGAAAAATAAGTGACAAAATCTAAATAGGAGAGAGGAGAGAAAACATGTAATACGTTGAAGCCCACGGTGTTAACTTAGATAGCTAGAATAAGCTAGCCAGCACTCCTTAACTTATATCAAGCTACCATGTTCCATGGCAACTAAGAGCATTCCATTCTGTTCATGGATAGCGTGGCTGCCTAATATTGCCCCAATTGCCCCACAACAGCAATTTGCACAGGCGCCATTGCAGTGCATCACATACTGTCCCCTGTATCGTTGCATCCATGAGTGTCCTGAATTTCACGCTGTATGCCCACGTCTTGCCTGCTGTCTGGCACCATGGGAAAAAGACAGAGGAGAGAGGGAAGGCCGGACGAGGAGAGCTACTTGGACAGCGGTTACCATTATGACTAGCAGACCTCTGGTTGTTTCAGCTTTAAGGAAAAGAAGTGGATGAGAGAGAGATGGAGGAGAAGACAGAGGGAAGGAGAGTCTAGGACAGCTACCTCTAGTGGTGCTCTTTTTGTCCCAGAAGTAGTCGAAGGAGATGCTCTTGTATCTGTACTCCTGTCCGTACCAGACCAGCAGCCGACAGCAGCGATACAGGATCCCTCCACGGTACTGAAACGCTACCAGGTTCTGCTCTTCCTCAGTACAGGCACAGTTCACATACCTAGGAGAAAGGGGGGATGGTTTCTAAAATAAACAAACTGGTGAGGGAGGGAGAGATGGAAGGAAGGAAGGATGAAGGAAGAGAGGGAGGGAGAAAACCAAGTGGGTGAGATGTAGGGTCTGACTGTATGGAGGGAGGGAGGGAGGGAGGGAGGGAGGGAGGGAGGGAGGGAGGGAGGGAGGGAGGGAGGGAAGGAAACTTTCAAGACTGGAGAGGTGGTTTATTTTGAGTGGGAGCAGCAGAATAGATTCTGGAAATCTGAGAACTTAACGTGTTCATATTTCTTCACCTGATTGTAATGCCTAATTATTCTACAGTTTACACATGCAAAGATGGGTCCATCCCTGATCTCTAAAAAGTCCTATTCTGCCTATTTTTGTCCTGTTTAATTGTACATTAAATCTTTCCTTTAACATAGCCTGTAAGAGCCAAATTCAGGTTAATTGGGTCAATGCGTTGCTCCTCCCATGTTAATAGGAACTGATGATATTTAAGTTAGGAACTCTCCTGTTGTTGGCTAGGTGTTGCTGCACGGAGGGCAAACAGCTTTTGACCACACGCACTCACAAACATACGTACCGGGTTGTTTGCTGGACTATTGGATTATTGATTATGGAAGGACAATAAATGGACCAAGTGTTCGCACAGCAGTTTATTGTTCGACTACTTTATCAACAAACAAGGTAACGTAAAATGTGTCAATTAGATCAATCCGGAGCAGCAGCGCCATAGTGGCTTAAAGCACTAGGCTTAGCCTTCACGTAGCCTTTTTATTTGCATCTGATTGTATATAGGCCTCTGGATTCATGAGAGTTGCTTCTCTATGAACTTCCTTCTATTAGTTCTATCACACAGTCCCTTATCATGTCTGGATCCTGCTGTTTCTGTCTCTCTAGTGGCATGCTGTTCAGCATTATGCTCATCTCTGGTTGCGTGTGCATCTCTCTCCATCTGTCTCTGCCTAGACGTATGCTTCCTAAGAGCTTCTTTATCTCTGGTTGCTTGTGCGTCTGTATCTATCTGGGTAGCTCTGCTGGCTGGCTGCTCTGCAGCATGTTTAGTTCTGTCTGCTTGTGCGTCCCTCTCTGGGGTTGTTTTGTCCCTCTGCTACTTTCTCTTTTACTGTCTCTTCTCTTTTCTCACTAAATCCATGTCATAGTTGGACTGGCAATTAATGGACTAATTGAGCTGCTAAATGATTTCCTTTTTACAGGTTTTGCAAATGTCTTTTACAGTTTGGTTAAGGTGTTCAAACGTTTTGGTTTTTGCTTTGGTTGAGTGTGAAGTGACCCAAGTTCTCTTTTTATTCCTGCCGTTTACTTTCATCCATTCTTGGTCTTTAGTATTTTTAAATTTGACTTTTATTTAACGAAGGGAGCCCACTCTGGTCCAGCAAGGAGCTTTCCTGTAGTGTCGGCCCTTATCTTTGAACAGGTTTATGACTTTTAATCCTAATTCTCTTTTGATGTTCATCAGATGTATCTCTTGGCCTGTAGTCTTTATCAGATTCATCTCTTGGCCTGTAGTCTTTATCAGATGTATCTCTTGGCCTGTAGTCTCTTATTAGGCATTCCATAACCTCACACACACCCACATCTCAAGTACAACCCTCAGGCCATGCTGAGCTCAATTTTTTAGTGTGTTTTGTTTTATTTTCCAGAAGTTCTCAATGTCCTTTAATAGTGTTTGATGTTTGCATCCCACAATGGCCAGTGGTGATGGTATATCCATTGTGTTTCTACTCTGTATTTCTGATTCAAACTTCTTAAAGTCCCAGTTAACCAAAATCAGAGATTTGCTTGAAAACACATTCTGTGTGTTAGTGATGCATTGCTGATAACATGTAAAAATGGGATGAACCATGTGTAGTACTGAATTGTGAAGTTAGACCAGTTTTGTGTTTTTGACCAGTTTTGATTTCTGGATTTTCTGGGCGGGCTTAAAACGGTACTTGTTGACGTAGAGCGGTGTTCTTAGCATATCCCCGCCCTAACACTATATAAAGCTAGAACGGATTTGAATCTTCGGTTCTCCTGCTCAATCTTGAGTCTAGAATTAGCTAGTTTTTCTTAGTAAGCAATGCCTATGCATAAAACTAAACGAAAATGCATCCTTCCTGGATGCCAGCAGGAATGGGATGATAAGGTCTCCTTCTTTCAACTCCCGAGTAAAGCTGAAATGAGAAGCAAATGGTTAGCATTTTTGAAGAGCCATGGTGTTACAGAGGAGTCTGTCACCGCTAGCGCCCGCCTCTGCAGCAAACATTTCACTCCCGAAAGCTTCTGCAATTATAATATGAGGCTTTTGGGTTTCACGGACTCACGACTGGTCCTGGTGAATTCGGTGAAGCCAACCATCTCCCTCCCCGGCCTCCATTCTCCTCCTGTCGCATCAACCTTTGGTGCCGACACCGCTGCCTTGTGTGCTTATAGCTAATTAACGTTATAACTTTAGCTAGGTAATGTAAGCAATAGGAAAATACACTGCTACGTTAATCTACAAAATATGTCTTTACATTTATGTGGTAATGTCAGCTATGATGAATTATATGTAATCTTAGGAGGAATTATAGCTAACATTAGCTATGTAGTTTGTTGCAGATGGGAGTGTGTATATAACCTTAGTCTAGCTAACATAGCTAGCAGCACCGACCAGGCGACCACCCACCAAATAACGTTACGGATTATATATTATGACTATAAGCGTTAACTATACAGAAACTGCCTGCCATATTTGTGGCACCTGATGTGCGTATGGGTTCACCGGTAATGGTTACAGTATATTTCTCCAGCGGGAGACCGGGAGGCGGGAGCGAGGGGGATGGTTAGGTAGACCAGCTGCAGCTGGAGAAAGACGCACCCTCTCCCAGTGAAGCGGTGCTCGGCGGCTACTGGTTGAACATTCCAGTTCTGTTAGATATGGAAAGTTGAGGGGAAAGTTGAAGCCGAGTGCTCGTTATTCTCACACATAACATTGCCAACGAGAGTGGATGAGTCTGTCCAGATTATCAACTCCGGTAGTGTACGCTTCTTCGCACTATCAGCGCTGTTCAAGCCAGTGGCTAAAAGGTACATTTTAAACAACTCTTTCCATTGATCCCAAGGGACGACAGGATCGCCTGGGAGGGATAGGAATGGGTCCGGAGGTGGCAGGGAGAAAATAGGGACAGACTTATACATTCCTCGTAGCCTGTTTTTGTATTTTGCATCTAAGGGCAGTAACACTGGCGCGTTGGTATAGAGTAGCTACAGTTTTACCAGTGTTGTTTGTCAGGAGGTAGGTTAGGAGGAAGCATCTGTGCGTTTGACTCATTAGACAAGTGTAATTTCAACTCCTCTCTGTTTTCACAAAGCTGTGCCTTCCTACCACAAAAGAGACGGCGTGCCAGTGTGACAATATGCAGACCAGAGAACGGTACTATTTGACAGGTTCTTCCCTCCACACCCCCTCCCCACGCAATTGGGTGTGGCTTCGGTGCTTTCAGCAGACACGCCCCCACAGTCTCAGACCAGAGAATGCTGCTGATTTTTAACCGATTTTGAAGCCTTATTTTATATACTTATCGACATTTTTAATCACTCAGATTTGGCTGGGTGGTTAATGACATGTTTTCCTGTGGTGTGTGAAGCTCATAACAAAAATTTGAAATGGGTTAACCTGGACTTTAAACTAGAGTTTTTGTTTGAGAGTTTAGTTTTGCTCCAGGTCTGTGTCTGCCCTAGTGAGCAGATAGCCCTCCCCAATTTGAAAAGCTCTGCTCTTTTCTGTGGAGAATCACCACTATTTTAGATTAGGTAGGGGACTAATGCTCCGCCTATCCTATAGGCGTACTGGTATTTCCTGGTGGGTCTCAGTTTGTCTCTGAGCTTTCAAACGTATGGTACACTTCTCTGCTCCCTTTTTACACTGCGCCACTAAATAGCGTGGCATGTCGCAATAAAAAAAAAAAATTGTTACTGTTGAGATGTGCCCTCAAATTATTAATGTTTATTCGTTATGGTTGTGTTATTTATGATGGGCAAACTTAATGTTCTGTTAATTGATTGCTTTAGTTTTTCCTAATGATGCACTGATTGATGCACTGATTGACTAACGACAGCCACTGTGTGTTTCTGGGCGTGGTCAATAAAAGGTCTCCCTCACCACAGTTGACTGCTCCTGGTCAGCTGTGAGTGAGGTGAGCAATGACTAACGACAGCCACTGTGTGTTTCTGGGCGTGGTCAATAAAAGGTCTCCCTCACCACAGTTGACTGCTCCTGGTCAGCTGTGAGTGAGGTGAGCAATGACAAGTCTCCCTCGAGTCCTACTCTATTTTCGTATTTAGTTCCTCCGTCAGTTCGGTGCTTGTTTTATTGTTGGGTTCAGATGCAGTGCTGTAGCCTATACTGCTAACAGGTTATGGGCCCAGAGTAACCCAAGGACAAACAATTAAAGGTCCACCAGGTGTTTTCAGTGAGCTGAGATTAGCACCATGAGTAGTGGCAGAGCCACAGATACAAGCCGAAGATATGATACAAGCCGTTGGTCCCGTCTCGTGTTCGACGGAGACGAAAAGAACTACGAGCTATTGGAGACTAAATGTTTGGGCCACCTCCGTTTGCAAGGGCTTAGGGACACCATTTTATTCGAGCCAGACACTGAGGATGCAGGCGAGCTGGTGGAAGACGATTTAAAGAATGCCGAAGCATATGCGGAGCTAATACAGTTCCTGGACGACAAAAGTTTATCGCTTGTAATGCGAGAGGCAGCTGACGGGCGGCGAGCACTAACGATCCTAAGAGACTATTATGCAGGTAAAGGGAAGCCACGCATCATTAGCCTGTATACAGAATTGACTTCACTACAAAAGCTTAACAGTGAAAGCGTGACAGAGTACGTGATACGTGCCGAGACCGCCATCACCGCGTTAAGAAATGCGGGAGAGACATTGAGTGACGGACTATTGGTAGCCATGGTTCTTAAGGGCCTGCCCGAGTCCTTCAAACCATTTGCCATCCATGTCACACAACGTGATGAGACAATGCCTTTTGCTGAGTTTAAAACGAAGCTACGAAGCTACGAGGACACAGAGAAGATGCGTGCACCAAAAACTGAAGACAACGTGATGAAGGCGCGGACACAGCAGAGAGCGAGCCCCGCCAGTGCGAGTGACCGGGGAGCTGAAAGGGCCCGCAGCAGACGTGGTGTGCTTCAGATGCGGCCTGAAAGGACACCTAGCCAGAACCTGCCGGCGCAAGCTGTGGTGTGGGCACTGCAAGAGCAGCACACACCGGGACACGACCTGCAGACGCAAGCAGAGTGGAGACGGCGTGCGCAAGGTTTCCGGGGGGACAGATTACGAGTATGCATTCCGGGCAGCAGAGATCGAGCCAGGGCGTGGAGTCGACGTGAGGGGCCTGATGGTCGACTGCGGGGCAACCTCGCATATCATCACAGACCTTGCAAGATTCAAGAGGTTTGATGATGAGTTCCAGGCCGAGACCCACTGCGTGGAGCTGGCAGACGGCACGAGGTCCAAGGGAGTGGCAGAGCGTCGAGGCGATGCTGAGGTCTGCCTAATCGACAGCAGAGGCAGACATCTCACCACAACACTGAGGCAGGCGCTCTACATTCCATCCTACCCACAGGACATTTTTTCTGTGAAAGCCGCCACTTCCAGCGGAGCCACCGTCGTCTTCAAGAGAGGGAAAGACCTTCTGATTCACAGAGACGGTACAGAATTCCACATTCACGTACATGACAGGCTATATTATTTACACACTGTACACGATGATGGATGTGATGACCAATGCAGGGGATGTTATGACATGCAAACATGGCACGAGATACTGGGGCATTGCAATTTTGATGATATTCAGAGGTTACCTGATATTGTTGATGGCATGAAAATTAAAGGTCCAACAAACAAACCTCCACATTGTGAGGTGTGCATCCAGGGGAAGTTTTCCCAAACTAGAAACAGAGATCCTGATGTGAGAGCTAAAGCACCTCTAGAGCTAGTACACACAGATTTGGCTGGACCAATTCACCCAGAGTCCAGAGATGGTTACAGATATGCACTCTCATTTACTGATGACTTTTCCAGTGCCGTGTTTGTGTATTTCTTAAAGAACAAAAGTGACACTGTTCTAGCTACAGAGAAGTTTCTGGCCGATACAGCCCCACACGGCAAGGTTAAATGTTTCAGATCTGATAATGGTACTGAATACACAGGGAACCATTTCCAGGCTTTACTCATTAAAAATGGGATTAGACATGAAACCTCTGCACCATACTCCCCTCACCAGAATGGCACTGCTGAGCGCAACTGGCGTACACTTTTTGATATGGCAAGGTGCATGTTGATTGAAAGTGGGCTGCCAAAACAATTGTGGACTTATGCAGTCCAAACTGCTACTGTAGTGAGGAACAGGTGTTTCAATAAGCGAACAGAGCAGACAGCGATCCAAATGCTGACAGGAAGACGTCCCAACTTGTCCCGAATGCAAAGTTGGGGATCGGAGTGTTTTGTTTATAAACAGGACAAGAGAAAACTTGACCCAAGGTGTGAAAGGGGTATTTTTATTGGGTACGACAGAAACAGCCCTGCATACATTGTCTACTTTCCTGACAGTAAGAAAGTGCAGAAGCACAGATTGGTCAAGTTTGTGGCTAAAACAAGTGTAGAGCAGCAGACACAGACTACTGTTCCACCTGGAGATGATGACTTTATACAGTACAGGTCCAGAAGTCCAGACCACCATGTTCCAGTAGTAGCTAAGCCTGAAGTGAGCCCCCACCAACCACAGACCGTTAAGGTCGAGCCGGAGAGTGAGCCTAGATATCCTTCTAGACTCTAGAGAGAGGAGGAGGCCAGACAGATACACAGATTGTCGTGTGTCTAGATATGTGTCTGATGAGGAGACTGACCAGGTCCAGAGTAACATAGATTACTGCTATCGTGTGATGTGTAACATACCTGTTTCGTTTACAGAAGCTGTAGCCTCAGATAAATCAAAAGAGTGGGTCACTGCAATGGATGAGGAAATGCACTCACTTAGAGAGAACAACACATTCACCCTAACCAACTTGCCCGAGGGTAAGAAAGCAGTGGGGGGTAGATGGGTGTTTGCTATTAAGAAAAATGTTGATGGATCTGAGAAATACAAGGCCCGATATGTAGCAAAGGGATATAGTCAAAAGAGGGGTGTAGATTATGAGGAGACATTTTCTCCCACAGCTAACTTGACAAGTATCAGAGTGTTGATGCAGAAAGCAGCACAGGACAATTTGATTTTGCACCAAATGGATGTAAAAACAGCCTACTTGAATGCACCTATAGACTGTGAGATTTACATGGAACAGCCAGAAGGGTACGAGATGAAATCCAACACAAATGGAAAGCTGGTCTGTAAGCTAGAAAGGTCATTATATGGGCTAAAACAATCGGGCAGGAATTGGAACAAGGTGTTACATGAGTGTCTGACCAAAAGTCTGTTTGTACAGAACCAGGCTGACTATTGTGTTTATACAAAGGAGATAGATCGCGAGAAGGTGATCATTGTCATTTGGGTTGATGACTTAATCATTGCAGCAAGTGATGAAAATGTTTTGAAGGTTGTGAAGGACATGCTTACAGCAAGGTTCAAAATGAAGGATTTAGGCAAGCTGAGACATTTTCTTGGCATTGATTTCAACCAGAGTGATAATTGTGTAACAATGTCACAAACAAAGTATGTTGAGAAAATACTGGAAAGATTTGACATGCAGAATTGTAAGCCTAGGTCAACGCCGTGTGAACAAAAGCTGAACTACACTGCTGATGCAGAATTGATGCATGATGTCACTAGGTACAGAGAGGCAGTGGGCAGCCTCATCTATTTGACTATCTGTACAAGACCTGATTTGAGTTTTGTTGTGAGCAAACTGTCGCAGTACTTTACTGAACCTACTGAACAGCAATGGAGTACAGTTAAACATGTACTGAGGTATCTCAAAGGCACAAGTAACAAGGAGTTGTGTTACAGGAAAAGTGATGAGAACCTGGGTCTACATGCGTACAGTGATGCGGATTGGGCTGCGGATGTTGATACCAGACGAAGTACAACTGGTTATTGTGTAAGTCTAGCCAAGAATGGAACTTTGGTTTCATGGAAGACCAAAAAGCAGCCCACCGTAGCACTGTCGACTTGTGAAGCGGAGTACATAGCTCTAACTGTGACAATTCAGGAATGTTTGTACCTCATACAACTGTTAGAAGGTATTGACAAACAACAGTATAGTGTACCTAAGGTATATGAGGATAACCAAGGGGCAGTTGCTTTAGCCAAAAATCCTGTATCCAGACAAAGATGCAAACATGTGGACATCAAGTACCATTTCATACGGTCCATTGTAAATGATGGGAGAGTACTTTTAGAGTATTGTCCAACAGAAGAAATGGTAGCGGATGTGATGACTAAACCTGCAACAAGATTTAAGTTAATTAAGTTTGCAAAATTTATGTTTGGACATTAACTGAAGGTGTAAAGTGTATTTTTTTATTTTTCTTTAAATAATGTGAGAGCAAGTGGGGGTGTTGAGATGTGCCCTCAAATTATTAATGTTTATTCGTTATGGTTGTGTTATTTATGATGGGCAAACTTAATGTTCTGTTAATTGATTGCTTTAGTTTTTCCTAATGATGCACTGATTGATGCACTGATTGACTAACGACAGCCACTGTGTTTCTGGGCGTGGTCAATAAAAGGTCTCCCTCACCACAGTTGACTGCTCCTGGTCAGCTGTGAGTGAGGTGAGCAATGACAAGTCTCCCTCGAGTCCTACTCTATTTTCGTATTTAGTTCCTCCGTCAGTTCGGTGCTTGTTTTATTGTTTGGGTTCAGATGCAGTGCTGTAGCCTATACTGCTAACAGTTACAATATAAATATACAAGCATTCCAGCTAATTCCAGTGATAGGAAATGCAACTTATACACAATTATAGACTTTCTCCCAGATGATCTAACATCTACCATTTGATTCATTATTACCATGGATCGGTATTGGGATTGATCAAGGGCGAATGTGAAATAGCAGCCACGAACTCAGCGGGTTATCCGAGATGCGGCCAAAGCTCCTGCTGGCGGGGAGTGAAGCTTTTCAACTCGCCTGTCACTGGCTCCCTGGAGGAATTCAGCCTGGCTGCAATAACGTTATCGCGAACGGAATGAATACCATCTAATGGCAAACAAAACATGTTCAGCTATAATTAACCTGTTAAAACTAAGATGTCTGGATAAAAAATAATGTCTCCAATGGATATATTTGACTAAAACAGGTTAATATGCAAGCCGGTTTTCATTTCATTGCATTTCACATATGTCGTAGCAATTAGTTAACACACACACACGTACACACAGACATACACCAGTCCACTTCCGGCTTTAGTCCTGGGCCCAGTACCCCCTTTCCCCTCACCCTAACCCGGGTCCGTATCCTCTTCCTACCCCCACCCTACCCCTGACCCCTGCCTCTACCTGGACCCAGGCACATTCACGCACACACAGACATACACCAGTGTTTGCCATGTCTCTCCTATGATGTTATTAGCCTCTATTACTCTGAAAATGTAATTTAATGTTATTTATTGCTTTATAAATGTTCTTAGCCGGTAGACAAACATACTCCAGGAGCTTGCTCGATCGCCTTGTTGAGAGGGGTCAGGGAAGATTTTTTTTACAGCTCACTTATCTGGCCCCCGGGTGATACTGTTTGTTTTTTTTCTTCCCTCTGGAATATGTAGGGGTGGCACGTCTGCCCACCTCCCTTGTTCTCTGTAAAGCGCATTGTGTTGCCTCTTGGTCTGAAATGCGCTATACAAATAAAGCTTTGATTGATTGCTTGATTGACAAACGTGAACTTGTTCATGGACGTGCGTAGGACATCAAAGCACAACTGCGCAAGTACAAAAGTCCCCGGAAATAGCCAAATGACTACAAATTTAGCCAAGATGGCGCGGTTCAATAGGGTTTCACTTTAGATTTAGAATCCTGGGGGCTTGGGCTCCACCCTCCTATGGGCTCGCTCTCGCTCCTCACTGCTCAATCAATCAATCAAAGCTTTATTTGTAAAGCGCTTCGTCCCCACGAGTGGCCAAACCGCAAAATCCGACGCCAAGTGATGTAATCTAAGCAGTAGGTGGCGATATAACTACAAAAGTAAAGGCCCTTTAACCAATCAGAAGCCAGAGTCAATACCGGAACAGAAGCGCGGAAAGGCGGGAAATACGGAAACACAAACAACAATGGCGACTCACAGGGCAGAATCTTTTGTTTGGACAGATAGTGAGGTAGAATTGCTCCTTAATGTCACCAATGAATACAATGTAAACACAATAAAAATAAAAATAAATCTTTGCTCGTTCAGGCGCCTTTGTTCGTTGACCAGGTTAAGCAGCTGGATATGACACCCAAAGACTGCCGACAGCATGCTAATAAGTAGCAACAACATTGTCGTAAATAAGGTCCAGGTTGTCAAAAACGAGCATTGCCCTTTAAAACCCTTTAATGATTTTAAAGAACGAACCCTAAATGTATGAGAAATTCACTTTCTAAACCGAAGCCCAAAACCGTTGAGCTATATTCTTAAATATAAAAGTTAACATACAACTTACCGAATTGAAGATTGTTGTAGCCTACAGTGAAAGGTTGGTGAAGAGGTTGTGATGGAAACGTGTGTTTACTCTCTAAAAAGAATTAAGAGCGTGTCTCTTGTTTTCTTCAGATGGATAAAAGGATATATTATTCCAAATCGTTACAGGCGTGACAAACGGGGAAAAGGTCCCAAGGTAGAGAGAGACGGATTACAGTCACGGCTACTTGACTACTTCTTTTGAAAGCCCTTAGCCAATCGGTGAAAGCCGGGAACAATGACGCGTTGAAACACGAGTAGCTGCTCAAGGCTTATACCTCCACCCCTCATATATATATATTAATATATTATTATATCCCTCCATGGCTCAAGGTAGCAGTGGTTCAATGCAGGAACGTCTGTCTGGGGTTGGAGCTCCCGCCCACCTCGATGCTCATCAGCTCGATCATGGACAGCGCGTTGTTTAGGGTGAAAGGTGATGATGATAAGGGCCCACAAGCAAGCAGGGCCCACAAAAAAACAAGAGGTCCCTCTTTCTATGAGGACATTATTCTGCATGTAGATCAGTCACACTAATGCTGCATCACAATTCAATTTAAGCCACAAATAATGCAATACAGATGAAAAAAGTTTAAATTTACTGAGCAATATCCCCCTTCTTAAATGGTTTGGTCCATGCCATGGTTCATGCTGGCAAGTCTCACCTCTTTTGACATTAACGTCACTATACCGGCTGGCTGTCAAATACTAGCACTAATAGCCTAACGTTCAATCATACACATCGTTAGCCTAGTGTGTGAAGAAAGTGCTAAGCTAGGTAGCTAACGTTAGCTAGTAAGCTTATGTTCTGGTAACAACTCGATCTGGTTACCCTACTAACACAGTGGGTTGCAGCAACGTTGCACATAAGTTGTACTTAGGTAAGTTGCAACGTTACCATCAGGCGATGTTGTGACAACGTCCATCTAAGGTCGAAAATAACTTTACCCTCCTAAGTCTAATTAGACTTTTCTGCAACGTTGCAGAAACATTTGCAATATGGGTCCCTGCAACGTCATTAAATAAACGTTGCAGTGACGTTGGATTAAAGTCCTATTAGGCTAGCATTAGGATTGCTATCGGGCTATCCCGTGACGTCACTGCTTGCTGGTTCACAGTTGAAGTAGGCAGGATTCTTTGCCAAACTGCTCCTGTCTTTTTAATTTTTTTTAAATTTTCGCTTATATCCTTCATATTGTACTGTATGTTGAGGTTAATAACGCATCTTAGAAATGTTATTGATTGTATATTTCCCTGTTTGTTATAAATTGAATGCTTTTTCATTAATTAAAAAAAATTCTAACTTTTCGGTGTCGACCAAGATATCATTTTTCAAAAGACGTGTCGAGAAATCCCATTCATTCTCTCGGCATTATGGAACACTTCCACTAGGGGGCGATGAGATCACTTTCCCTCCCTATAGATGGGTTCGCCGCCTACGTCACAGCAGAGCGAGCACGCAGCCTCTCGGTAAAAAGGAACGAGCGAACGAGGAACGAACTCGCTAGCTACTCGTTTCATGTAGCTTATTATGCCTCAAAGCTGCTGTGCTGTGAACTGTACAAACAGAAAAGGACAAGATGATGGCCTCAGATTCTTCAGCATCCCCTCGAGATGTCCCCCTTTTCAGAGGAACCGTCGAAAGCTGTGGTTTAAAGCCATAAAGAGAACAGATTGGGGACCAACAAACACAGTGTGGTGCGTAAGTTATACCAGTTACCTCGGGGTTTTTTTCCTCATCAAATTACATTGATTTGACTGTTGGTTTAGCTATTTATTTGTTTACTTACCGGTAATAATTTAAGTAAACAGAAGTAACTCATAACCTGCACGCTAAACTAAGTTCAGGAATTGGAAGCCCAATGCTAGCTAGCTAACGTTAGCTAATGCTAGCTAGCACGCTACCTAATGATAGCTAGCTAACGTTAGCTATTGCTAGCTAGCACGCTACCTAATGATAGCTAGCTAACGTTAGCTATTGCTAGCTAGCACGCTACCTAATGATAGCTAGCTAACGTTAGCTAGTGCTAGCTAGCACGCTACCTAGTGTTAGCTAGCTAAGTCAAGGCCCGAACTTGACTAACGTTTAGACAATATTGCAAATAATCCGACAAACTATTGCAAACCTTTTTTCTGTTACTGCTGGCTTTGTGTTCGCCGCGAACATTTGCAGAAACATAAGCAAGCGAACGGTCTGAGCTGGTAGTTTGTGTTAGTTAACGTTACTCTAAAATGGCCGCTGCACATGTGAATTGTTTGTTGTTTGACTCTGCTGAATTTGAGACTCACATTGGGAGCTCACTCGTGTCAGGCTTTCTAAGGACATCACGAATCTTAGGCTAATATTACATAGGCAACAGTGAAGGCGAAGCCAAGATAATGCTTTATATATTTTCCATTTGTCTGGAAAGTGGGAGACTGAGAACAATGCCACCCACGAGGTAAGCGGGTTACCGGACAATAGCGTTAGCTCGAAACAAAGATGGAGGCAGCTTTGTTTGCCACATTAGTAGTATCGGTGGTGGATATTATTGGAGTTCTAGTCAAAAACAGGCGTTCCTGTTAAAACTGAAACTGCATGTTTGTGTTGAAATGAAATGTCTATGCCTACTGCACACTGATAGTTGGACTATTTTTTATTTATTTTGAATACCATTTTACTCATCTTGCAGATTTTCCAAGCTTGTCCCATGTGGGCGAGCGGGGCCCAGGCCCCAGGTATAGCACCCCAGCCAGATCATACAGCACCCCAGCCAGACCAGGTAAGAGTGGCATGTACTGCTGTGGTGTCTACCTGTCTTGTCTTTATTTAGTTTCCCTCCAAATGCCAGAAGCCAAAGCCAACACCATAAAGTTTCCTGCTAATCCCTTTAGGTTTTCAGTTAGCTCTGTGATTGGCTTTTTTAGATTGAATACCATTTACTCATCTTGCAGATTTTCCGAGCTCATCCCCTGTGAGCGAAAACCATGCGAGCCCAGGCTTCATGTATAGCACCCCAGCCAGACCAGGTAAGAGTGGCATGTACTGCTGTGGTGTTTTGATGTCTACCTGTTAATGTCTTAATTTATTTTCCTTCAAATGCCAGAAGCCAAAGCATGCTGCCAACACCATACAGTTTCCTGCTAATCCCTTTCCTTTATCCCTTTTGTTTTTCAGTTAGGTCTGTGATGCTGTCGCCCAATAAAACGGCTCCAGCACCATTGACTCCATGTAACCCTCTACCTAATCGATGCTGCTCTGCAGATGCTGGTATGGGACTACTTCATGTTGCATGCAGGGATATATTTTGAGTTTCATTTAGTTTTATGTCAATGTACTTATAGCCACATCTGTGTTTATCTAGATTTCCAGAGGTCTGTACATCAGCAGTTCTCAGAGATGCGGGAGCAACTCCGTGAGCTTGCACGGACTGTGAGGGAACTGGCCCAGAGCACGTGGCCTGTGGAGTCTGGAGCCCAGGGAGAAGTGCTGGATGTACTGAACCCTGCCCAAACGGACGAGGAGCTGCAGGTCTGTGAGGCCAGGTTGAAGGACCGGGAACATCAGAGGAAGATGGTGAGTGTCTGCAGGGCGGAACTTTGTCTTATTTTTGCAGTGCAGGTAAGGGTACAGTAAATGACTGTCTTTGTTTTGCAGACACAATACCTAGGTGCCATTGGTGGCAGAGACTTGGCGGACACAGTCCGGCGGGTGCTGTCAGCTGTAGCCACACATGCGGTGTGGAGCGCCTACAGTGTGCACGGGAAGAAGGGGAAGAAGCCACTGAAGAGTATGACACTCTTCAATGTTCTGACACGTAAGAAATGGTTCATATTTTGAATATTTTTTAATACATCGTCTTTGTTCCATGACCGATGTGAATTGAAACCATTACCTTTCTTGATAACTTAAAGGTGCAGTGATGGTCTCCATGCCAAAGGCTACTATGGCGGAGGTGGCCGCCCAGCTGCAGGAGACATTGAAACATGCCCCTGCTAAATGCAGAAGGGTAAGTGATGTATTTTCTTTTTGGTTTCTCCTACCCAGTGACACTGCATGGTTCCAAAGATTGTGTACCACTTTTTTGTGCATGTATGTGCGTTGTGTATTTACGGCCATTTCATTGTGTCTTTAGGTATCTTCAGAAGTCCGCCTGAGCACAGCCCATCCAAGAACAGTCCATCTGAGCACTCCCCAGCATTCTGATGAGGAAGACTTCCCTTCCTAGCTGCCCCCCAGCCCATCTGACGCCCATCTGAGCACAGCCCCCCCCCCCCCCCCCCAGCCTATCTGAGCACAGCCTGCCATTTTTTTGTAAATAACTTTTTTTGTAAATAACTGTTTTTGTATATATTTTTTTTTTATCCTTTTTGTTTTTAAACTTGTTTATCATGTTGCAGGCCAGACATTGTGTACTTTTTTAATAAAATAAATTGTTCTTGACTGAATGGTGTTGTGTCATAACTTTTGTACCATAATTTTGCTTGCTGCATTGACTATGACATTAATAGGCTCTTTGCACAAGCTACACTACTTCCTGACACTCTACAGGCGTATTTCTTTCCTGGCCTATACTAGTGGATGGAAGTGATTGATCAGGTGTGCTGCACACCGGATTCATCGCTATTGCTATCCAATAGTATAGGACGGTTAAGAAATATGCCTGTAGAGTTTCAGGAAGTAGTGGAGCTTGTGCAAGGAGCTGATTTGCTTTGTAATGCAAATTATATATGTAGCCAACGGAAGTGTAGACCACGTTGCAGCAACGTAACAATATATATATAAACGTGTATACAACGTTGCAGCAATATACATCGAAATCATCACGGAAATCACAACGTTGTGTACACATTGCAGGCACGTTGCAGACACGTTGGACCTGCACGTTGCAGCAACTTGTGTGCTGATACCGCGTTTGCGTTGCATGCACGTTTAACTTGACGTTGAGTGGACCATACAAAAGTCTAAATTGCAGGTTTCTGCAACATTGCTGCAACCTGATTGTGTTAGTAGGGGTGGCTGTATGCACATTAAAGTTGTTTGCGATCCGCCACTAAACCCAGCGAAGAAGAAGAAAACGACGACTTCCGTTCGAAACAGAAACGTTGAGAAAGACCAACACGCTGTCTTTGTCCCCGCGACAACACAGATCCTGTGAGTATCTCAATTTCAATGTATACATAGCTAGCTATGTATTTTGGTATCGTCCCAGATAAAACACCAACGTTATGTGCAAGCTACCCTTTTGTAATGATTATCTATATGGAGATGCTCTCTTTCCAATGTTAGCTAACTAGCTAGCCAGCTAACGTGATTAGCCTTTTTCTGTACATCATGGCTAGCTAAAGCCTACGTTAAATTACTCTGTCACAATTATTGTTATAACTTTCGCTTTTGTGTAATTGTAGCTTAAACTATAATGTTGGCTTGGCAACGTGAGAATATTTCAGTTGTGTACACTATAACTTTTATGAAGTGTTGTCGTGGGCCATTGTTTCCTAATTACGGGCAATGGTGGAGTCTTCTCAAGTCTAGCAGGCTCACGCGAGCTCCTGCACGTTCGTACTGTTTCATCGCTTGGAATAAAATGCGATAATTAGCTTACTCATTGATTTCGCATTAACCCACGACACCGTTAGTATGTGTTTGTTTTAGGCATTCATTTTTCCGAAGTTAACGTTAACAGAATACTAGAAGCCCCAACAACGGAGCTAGGCTAGCTAGCAGGATTTGTTATAGCAGCCATCTTGGCTTTTTTGGTTACAGCAGCCATCTTGGTGGATTATGATGAGCCTCATCATTGTCTGTGCCATCTCCCTCAGACTCTGCATGACGCTGGAGAACTGCTGACACATCATCCTCTGGAAGTCTGGATATTAAACACAGATGTGGCTATAAGTAATTGTACGGTCCCATAATGGATATTCAACTCAAAGTATATCCCTACATGCAGCATGAAGTAGTTCACAAAATTCAGCATACCAGCATCTGCAGAGCTTGATGGCAACACTGCTGGAGCTGTTGGTCTCACAGGCGATGGCATCAGAGAACTACCTGAAAACCAGAGGATAAAGGGATGAGCAGGAAACTATGGTGCTGGCGGCGTAGTGATTCTGGCATAAGGGGAAGAATCAACTCGACATGAGACATGTCAGATCCTGACCTGGTCTGGCCGGGGTGCTAATCGCTGATGCATGCTGCTCGTGCCTGGACGTCTGAAGGGCTGAAGGGCCTGGGCTCACAGCGCCCTGGCTCAAAGGACCCGGGCGATGAACATCTACTGTCGAGTAGTGAGATGTGAGATGAGCGAATTAGTGAACTGAGTACATGAGTCTTCAGAAAGTCCTGAGTTAACTGTAAGTGTGCAAATATGCATAGACATTTCACCAACACAAACATGCATGGATACCTGCATTGATACCTGGCAGAGCAGGCCTTCCGGCTCTGGCACCTGGCATAGCTGGTCTGGTCTGAGTTCTGCCGACCGGCTGCCTGGGCACTGGAACATATGTGACCGCCGCTGGTGATTTGGTCCTCAACTAGGCATTTTCATTTTTCAGTTTTTTACAGATTATGAAAGTGCAGATTGTAAGCTTTCAAATGAGGTCTCATACATTGAAATCTGAACATATTTGAAGAAGATATGCTTATTTGAATGCTAGTACTGCCAAATCAACTTAGCTGAGAAATCGCCCTCCAAAGTTCTCCAACATTTTCACACCTCTGACTGCCAGGTAATGGGCGTGAACAATAGCCTGGTAACCGCACCCCCAGCCACTCCCCCACTGGACGATCTGTCATTATCTGTCAGAGTGGCTGTCAACTTGGGGTATTACCTGAGAGTGGTCACTGATGATCCCACACTCTTTGAGTCAGTATTAATCTTGTGTTGTAAATGCAGTTAAGAACAATATAAGATGAAGTTCAAATTTAACGTTCTTTATTGTCAAATACATGATATACATTACAAGCATAAGTAGTAAAGTGTACAAAAAAAGGCAACAGTCTAAGTGTTAAAGTGTACAGTCAGTTGTATAGACAAGGTGCATAGTGTTCATTGTGATCAAGTGCACAACAAAGTAATAAGGTGCATAGTGTTCAATGTGATCAAGTGCACAACAAAGTAATAACAAGGTGCATAGTGTTCATTGTGATCAAGTGCACAGCAAAGTAATAACAAGGTGCATAGTGTTCATTGTGATCAAGTGTACAACAAAGTAATAACAGTCCCCAGCTCAATACTCAAGGTAATAACAGTACTCGGCTCAGTATTCAATATTCGAACAATGCAGTCTGTGCAAGTGTGCGCAAGTCTGTGCAAGAGAACAAGCAATGCTTCAGTATACAAACAGGAAAAGGCTGTGGCCTTTCTCCTGCAGTGCTGTCCATCCTGATGATCTGCAGTGAATCTACAAGCGGACAGTCTTGTTCTGAGCTGCTGTGGAGTTTGGCGGGGGACATGTGATGTCTCGTCCCTCATCAGAACAGAACTCTCTGATCTTGTTAAAGAGATATGTCTGTCTGGCCATGTCCAGTCCGGGTGGGGCTTGCACAGGAAGACCTTCTCTGGGGGGCAGGACATCAGGCTTGCGCAGCAGCTGAAACTCAACTGCTGGTGCATCACGGTGTTCTCTGGCCACAACCATGCCAGGTCTCTCTGCATCAAAACTGCAATAGAATAGAAGGAAGAAAGTACATTAAACTATTGCCCACAGTACTGGCACTCCATATACATAAAATAGTACCAGAAAGTGTTGATTAAATAGACTAGCTAATGCATGATAATTACCTGAAGTGCTGGTAACTCGAAATCTGTGGGAGTGCCCGGAAGTAGGGTTTCAGATGCTCTTGCCAGTTGTAGCATTCAACAAGCACGGTGCCGTCTTCCAGTCCAACAAGCTGGGGGATGTTGACGTGCTTCACAGGAGAGCTGTCCCTGACGACTCCAGCAATGGCAGACAGAGTGTCCACTCTGGTCTTCCTGAAGCTCTGCTTGACCAGGCCGAAGCACCAGTCAGGGCCAAACTTGGTGTGGCCTGCAATCAGGAAGTGGACGTCCAGCTGCAGGTGAAGCTTGTGCATGGTCCGCCAAGCACAGTACCACAGCACAAAATTGTTCTTGTTTTGTCCACGGCAGTTGTCGCAATGAAGGTCCACGTGTGTTTCTCCAACTCCATAGTTGTTGAAGAAATGATGCACGTAGTTGATGACTGCATTGCTGCCCTTGCTTGAGGCCATCCCTTCGTCGATCAGGTAGTTCACTTGCTTCGGTATTCCCTCACAGCAGACACCAAAAATGCCACACTTACGAGGAGTCAAGAAGTACATGGGTCCTGGCTGAAAAGGGTCAGAAGGGAAGTGAACCTAAGAGACAAAGGAAAAAATAGGAAGAAAAGGAAAAGATGAGATGCATTGAAAATCAAAAACACACATGTAACCCTAACCATACCACATCACATCACAACACACTCATCATAGGATGAACGTATTCTCACCTGTTGTGCAAAATCAAAGCTGTAGTGCATAGTGATCTTCTTGCTGGCTGGTGTGGAGGGGCCAAGGGAGAGCTGCAAATCCTCACAGGTCTTGGCACATGCAGCTTTCATGTCATTGTAGAGTGACCGCTCCTGTAGAACAAGGTTGAGATGCTGCTCCTGCTTCTTCAGCTTGGCTGATTTCACGTTGTCAGGCAGGTTGGCACTTCGGTAAACTTGATAGTTGTTGCTCTGACACAGCCAGCAGAGATCTGTCCGGGGTTTGGTGCTTGCTATGTGAGGGAGCAATGACTTCCACAGCCGTCTGAAGGTGTCCAGAGCCACAACACGGTGTTCTGAAAATAAATAATATTTTATTAGTATGATATTATTGAATTAAATATGTATGTTTTTAACCATAGGATGTCAAAGTATGTATGTATCCAACTTTTACATACCAAGCTTTTCCACAGCATCTTTGTAGAGCCGCCACACTGTAGCTTTGGAGACATTGGATGGCAGCAACTTTGCAGTTAAATCCCTGTGACCAGGGTGTCTGCCAGGCAAGACAATGGCATGGTCTTCAGCGTAGTTGCCGATGAACGTCACAACTCGTTCGATGTCCTCTTTCTTAAGGAAGTAGCGGTTTGTACGTGGACCCTTCTTCCTTTCTCGCACTTGTCCACCATTCTCCTGGTAGTCTTGGGCTATGGCCTGGAGCTTGTTCTTGCTCATGCTGTAACCAAAACAAAAAACAAGGTGTCAGACTAACATACCTCTCATGCTCTCTCATTCTGTTTCTCTCTATAATATAGCTACCTAGCTAGATATTAGCTGCCTCGCTGGCTAGTTTAGGAACACAGGGCTAGCTCAGCTAACTAGCATGTTAGCTAACGTTAGCTAGCTAGATATTAGCTGCCTCGCTGGCTAGTTTAGGAACACAGGGCTAGCTCAGCTAACTAGCATGTTAGCTAACGTTAGCTAGCTAGATATTAGCTGCCTCGCTGGCTAGTTTAGGAACACAGGGCTAGCTCAGCTAACTAGCATGTTAGCTAACGTTAGCTAGCTAGATATTAGCCGCCTCGCTGGCTAGTTTAGGAACACAGGGCTAGCTCAGCTAACTAGCATGTTAGCTAACGTTAGCTAGCTAGATATTAGCCGCCTCGCTGGCTAGTTTAGGAACGAAGGGACAGCTCAGCTAACTAGCATGTTAGCTAACGTTAGCTAGCTAGCCTTTGTTAGTTAGTGCTAGATTTGTTATGCTAGCTAGACTCAGTCACTTGTTTAGAAATGAGCTACTGCTAAACGACTAACGTAAATGTAAACAGCACAGATAGTATAAAGATAGCTTACCCTATAGAAAAGCAGAAAGCTTGGCGGCAGACAACCGTCGTGTGAATCTGGTACGTCGTTCGCCGCAACTTTCGTTTGGCAGCCACCTGCTTTGTTGAAACAGTCATCTCTGTGTCACAGTTCAACAAGTACAAAACTGCGTGTACGAACGAGTCCTGCTCTCCTGGAGTTCTAGCTGCCATGTTCAGTCTCGACCGGTAAACCACTTCAGGGTTCACTTTGCGAAGGCAAGAGGTAGGAGCCACAGCAGAATTCTCCTTTCGTCTCACTTGGCACTTGCAATCAAAGTTTGTGATCCTGTCCATTTCTTCTGTTTCACAGTCGATGTTCACGGTAACAATATCGATTGCTCGTAAAACTCTTTCCATGTCCTGGATGTCATCCCCGTCTTCTCCATCTTCGTCGACTTCCAGCTCGAGATCAGAAGCATTGTCCTCTTCTTCACTACCACATTCCGAGTTTGTACCATCGTCAACATCCATGTAGTCCTTTAGGTACGAATCCATAAGTTCTCCATTGTCGAATCGTCGAGCGGCGTTGAGCAGATCTTTGTTCAGAGCTTTCGCAAAAGCAGTAGCATCCATGGGTAAACGTGGAACTGAATGTAAACAAACAAGGCGTGCTGTTCTTATGGGCAGGGTGGGGGGCGGAGAACCCGGAAGCAATAGCCAATGAAACCAAATCATGCTAATCGATCTGCCCGCCCCCAAACCCGGCTCGAAATCAGCTAAAAACGAGCTTAGTTTGCAGACTAATTAAACGTATTTCGTGAACCTAAAACTGTTGTCTGTTATAGTAAGTAGGTTCTTCACAACTTCAACTTTGGTAATACGCAAAAAAACAAAAAAAACAAAAAAAGTTTTTTTAGCTATTTTGCCCTCTAGCACATTTCGGGGTTTGCCGAGTTGCGGACCAAATCACCAGCCGCTGTCACATATAGTAGAGGTAAATTAGCTCAGATTAGTCAACTCAAGTAGTACTCTTTTGGGACTGTTGAATGCACTTTATTATATTACCTTCGTCACTGGAGTCATAGTGCGTGTTGCGCTGTCTCTTCCTTGTGTCTTGGGAGTTAATCCATTGATGACTGCTGCTCAAACACCTTCGCCAAGGCACTGGCTACTTCATAATGCTCTGTGTGTTCCTCAGCAGAGACAGAGGTTGTCATGGCTCCTCTTGATATGCTTGCTCTGGGAGGTATAGGAGAATGGGCACTCAGAGCAGAAGAACACCCAAGTCTTGCACAACTCTAACATCACAGCTAGGAGAGCGAATGAGAGAGACCATTAAAAAGGATGATCTCACCTGTAGTACAAGTTCAAATATAGAGTGATTATACGTCATTGTAAATGAGAGCTTACTCTCAATTGATTCACGAGGTTAAATAAAGATTGAATGAATATGTAGCTAGTGGGGGGTTACAACCACACAACTGTGGAGAGAGAATGAGACACTTGGTTCCCTCCTCTACTGGTGTTCATGGCCATGACCACACACATGGCCACACACCTGGAATACTCCAACCCTGATTAAAAGGCATAAAAGTGGGGAACACATTCTTGAGACGGTTCCTAAAACTGGAGGGAAAAAAAAGGGAAATTATCTTCCCTCTCCTCATCACTCACTTCTGCATGGGGCTGAGCTCTATCCTGTCAGCAGTGGCAATACATGGGATAGCGGCTCAGCACACAGGAGAACTGCACAGAGAGGAAGGAGGAGAGAGAAAACCAACAACAAAAAAGGCAAGAAGGGTTAATAACTGAGCGAATCTTGCAAGTTTGCACTACAGGGAAGCAATTGCTCAATTTCCCTGATATTGTGGCGTCACTGGCGTCAGTGATGCGTCTTATGAATCTCACATGTCTACCGCTAACATTAACTCAATATCAATATCCCCATTTGTTTATCCCGTCTATGGAAACGTATGTGCATTTGTACTTACGTGTGCCTGCCTTTATTGATGATCAGGTGTTTCTCCACCTAAGGGCTGGCCAGACAGAACCATCAGAGACCATTGGGCTGAGCTGAGGAGAGAGCGACATGTTAGAGTGTATGTGTGCATATGTATATGGTGCTCTTCTGTTAATACTCATGAGGGCATTCAACTGAACAAGACTCACAGAGCCTGTGGTGCTGTCCCAGGACTGCCCCTGGCCACGCCTGTCCCCGTCTTAGCGCCTCTTCCTGTCCCGCTCACCTGCTTCTTGCTCAGTTCAAACAAGAACTGGGAGGTTGGCAACTGAGAGCATGGGAGGGGAGAGAGGGAGATAGAGAGAGAGAGAGAGAGTGGGTGGGTGACCCTCTCGTAGGCTGACATGCCCACTCCACAGGACCACGTGATTTCTGACACGTTTAGAGGAACAGGGCAACATGTCTACCACCCTTCACACTCAGTAATTAAATAGATTTTGCAAGACACTATATTAGTAGTCCACATCATGAGTACCTATTATGCAAAATTTGGATTTGTATGTGAGTGAAAACGTAGTACACAATTCTTTACCCGTTTGACAGAATGAGCAACCATTTCAACAGTTAAGAGTAACATGAAATCCACCAAGATGGCTGCTGTAACCAAATGAGCCAAGATGGCTGCTATAACAAATCCTGCTAGCTAGCCTAGCTCCGTTGTTGGGGCTTCTAGTATTCTGTTAACGTTAACTTCGGAAAAATGAATGCCTAAAAACAAACACATACTAACGGTGTCGTGGGTTAATGCGAAATCAATGAGTAAGCTAATTATCGCATTTTATTCCAAGCGATGAAACAGTACGAACGTGCAGGAGCTCGCGCGAGCCTGCTAGACTTGAGAAGACTCCACCATTGCCCGTAATTAGGAAACAATGGCCCACGACAACACTTCATAAAAGTTATAGTGTACACAACTGAAATATTCTCAAGTTGCCAAGCCAACATTATAATTTAAGCTACAACTAGTGCTGCGAGCAGCAGTGAGCGGGCCCTCGCACCCCACGCGGGTCGGGGTGTGGCGCCGTTCAAGGCTGTGCTATTTCGGTGTGCAGTACTGAGAGAAACTTCCTGTCACCAGTAGGTGGCGCTCTAGGCGTGACTCAATACCGAAGCATAGATGTGTTCAGGACGGTACCTTGATGAAGCGTGAGAAATGTTGAGTAAATCGGATAACGTATGTAGGAGTTATGAGGACTTCCTGTTTCACCAGTAGGTGGCGCTGTAAGTGTGACTCAATACCGACACATAGATGGGTTCAGAAGGCCACCTTTATGAAGCATCAGCAATTTGGTGCAAATTGGATGATGTATGCAGGACTTATGAGGACTTCCTGTTTCACCAATAGGTGGCGCTATACGTATGACGCAATACTGACACATAGATGTGTTCAGGACAGAACCGTCATGAAGCGTGAGCTATATCGGACAAATTGGATAATGTATGGAGGAGTTATGAGGACTTCCTGTTTCACCAATAGGTGGCGCTATAAGTATGACGCAATACTGACACATAGATGTGTTCAGGACAGAAACTTCATGAAGCGTGAGATATATCGGACAAATCGGATAATGTATGGAGGAGTTATGAGAACTTCGTGTTTTATGGCGAAATGTCAAACTTTGGCGGGACGCCACGGCAAGGGTGTTTGGTGAAAACTCAATTTTTTTGATAACTTTTGATCACAAAGGTCTTAAGATGAAGCTGACCCGATATGAAGTTGATCGGATGAAATCTGTAGGAGGAGTTCGTCGAAGTACGAGGCATGGAAATGGTCAAAACAAGGACAAAATGGCACATTAAGAGCAAAATGGCGGACTTCCTGTTGCATGTTGGGTATAGCTCCAAGAGACATTTTAGTGTGGCTCGATGAAATACATATGCCCACCGAATTTCGTTCGCCTACATCAAACTGAAAGGTGGGGCTCGCCATTTTAAACTTTCCAGGGGGCGCTCTTGAGCCGTTTTGCCACGCCTATTTCCGTCACCCATGAATTATCAAATTTTTCACCAGGACTGACGTATCTGCAAAGTTTCATCCGTTTTCATCGATGTTTAGGCCGCCGAAAAGGCATTTGTTTGGGGAGAAGAAGAAGAAGAAGAATAATAATAATCCTTCGAAATTCAATAGGGCCTCGCACCGCCAGTGCTCGGGCCCTAATTACACAAAAGCTAGTTATAACAATAATTGCGACAGAGTAATTTTACGTAGGCTACTTAGCTAGCCATGATGTACTAAGGCTAATCACGTTAGATGGCTAGCTAGTTAGCTAACATTGGAAAGAGAGCATCTGCATATAGATCATTACAAAAGGGTAGCTTGCACATAACGTTGGTGTTTATCTGGGACGATACCAAAATACATAGTATGTATGTATACATACTAATGTATACATTGAAATTGAGATACTTACAGGATCTGTGTTGTCGCGGGGACAAAGACAGCGTGTTGGCCTTTCTTAATCGTTTCTGTTTCGAACGGACTGGAAGTTTAACCCGTCCTCGTTCTTCTTCTTCTTCGCTGGGTTTAGTGGCGGATGTGCATACAGCCACCTACTGTACCAGAGTGTGTAACTTGTTTGTCTAGTTCTTCAATTGTGTCACCTAAGAAAGTAGCCCAATGCCTTGCATTCTACCTTCACTGCTCAGCGTTCATTGCTCACATTTAGGTTGCACAATTAGGACTTGATTCATAGGCATACTTTTTATCATTATTTTTATTAGGCCTAGACTGCAAATCTTTAGTGTTAATATTAACTGTAAATGAGAAATTACACACAAAACAGACATGCAGGATTTCTCCTCATTATTACAATTCTGTAACTGTATGACTTCAAAATTTATTTTAAAACCTAAGTAATTTACAAATGTTCTGACCCACTGTGACACATTTCCAATAAAGTCAGATTGGGACTGTGATCTAACCACATTGTCACGTTATTTAATTACATCGTAGTTACGGATTTAAGCAGCAGTGGCGGCTACGTTCCCTTACAGTGTACTTGAGGACGGCTATTTTGGTTATTTTGCGACTGAAAAGGCAAGTGTCAGCTAGGTGTCAGCTAGGTCCGCTGCTGGTACCGTCGCAAAGTTACCACAATTACACCAATGTGTCCCGTCAGTTTTACGTACTGTGTTAGTAGGGGCGGAGGGTTATCAGCTGGGCTGGGACTCCCCTCGCTAACCAGCAACTGAGCCAATTGAGCTAAAGGTGGTTAGCTAGCTCGATCGTGAAATTACTCAAACTTATTAAATATGACACCAATAAGCACACCGGTGCCAATAGTTAGCTTAATCTTGATATAACTAAGACATCTGCTAAAAAAAATGTTTTTTTCCACCACAGATTTAGCTACAATGTTTCAGCCCACCTCCGTCCTAATAGCAGAGTTGAAGATGCTACTTCCTCGCACTAGTCATCACTTACACCACCTCCCAGGGTGGTGTCAATATTTAGTTGTTACTAGGAACTAGTCGTGAGTGGTGCAACCCATTTAAATTTAGTAGTGACCAAATCTCGAGTTAGTCAACACTTAGGCTATGACTAGGCCTAGTCACCACTTAGTAACGACTGGTGCAACCGGCTCCTGCAGTCAAGATGACAATGTCCAAAACAATGCAGCATTGTGGACTCCTGAAGTATTTCATCAAAACATTACAACTGTGCCCACAATACAACTATTGAACTTAAAAAAAATATATATATTAGATTTGATTCACCTTTGTAGTATATTTTATACTGTATTACTGTACATTAATCATATCTGTATTACAGTACTCTCATTTATTAGAATAATGAATAAACTTCACTTTAGTTGGAACTGTGTTAATATAAGGAGTTTAACATGTGAGTTAGAACAGGTGGCCTTTGTCCCTGAGTCAGCATGATCCTTTGTCTATAGCAAATGGTCACCTCTAAAAGTAGCCTACAGTCTTGTAACGTGATTCCAGAAGGACCCAGGGAGCCCCGTGTCCGAAGGGGGCGCAGAGCTCAGCTGATACATTGACCATTCAGAGGACTAGTGTTCATGAACATTCCTTGTATGCAAATTTGTTTGTCATGTGATTCCTGGCTTGAAGCCAGTTTATAAACTGAAGTCACGACACTGAGAATTCAGTATTGCCGAAGTGACCCCCTGTGGTAGGCACGCTCAATAAATTGTTGATTCAACGGTTTTGGCCTCCTTGAAGTTCTGTTCTACACGAAGATGATGCTTCTGAAATACACGGCACCTTCCATGCACACAGACCCTACATAGGTAATGCGAATCCTCATGGGTTCCCAAACTCCATCAATGTGGGCCTCCCCTCTGAAAACAGTGACACACCCGCGCCCCCTAACCCCCCAAATTTGTCCATAAAAAAGAGACCTTTAAAATCATGTTTCACCCATAAAAAATAAGAAAATTCTAAAATAAAAAACATATTTTTCCTTCTTTTCTAACCATTCCTCCGCGCCTCCCCTGAATTTCTTTGGGGCCCCCAGGGGAGGCCCGCCTCACAGTTTGGAAACGCCTGCTCTACTACATTCCTCAGTATTGCCAAGATTTCATACATCAAAATACCCACACGATGGTGCTGTAGGCCGAGTAAAATAAGTTGTTAGTGCACACTTCATACACTTCCTTAAAATCATGGTAGTAGTCGGTGATCTGTGCATAAACTGACTGATGTGTATCCTCAATACCCAAGTAAATCCCCCTCCACCAAAATGTACTCAAGCTGGTGCACATGTTCTAGAAATCAGTGAACATGCGCAGCTGGTACGCAGCGGGTCGCGCACGCCCATCATGACCGCTCAACAAAACTTGACAGCCAGTGTTAATTTCGTTGACGAGAACTATGACGAAAACTATTCGTCAACGACATTTTTGGGGTTATCGTCACGAGACGATAACTAAATAAAAATGAATGTATGATGACAAAAACTATGACTATATCTATTCACATGTTCGTCAACAAAAAAAAACTAGACTAAAATGGTTATGGAGGGACGTATGGGAAAAGTTCAAATCAGAATGTGGAGGTTCGGGATGTGCGCAGTTGGATCATGGATGTATTAATAGAACGAGTTGGATGCAACCTAGGTCAGGGTATCATCGTATAATTCCTTATTCCATTATAATTTCAAAACGAATAAGCGGTAAATCGACCATAATTCTGTTTTTTGTGTCTAAACCAATAATGGAAACACCTCTTCCAAAATGGCCTTTTTTTGCTTCTCGTCTCGTTCCTTTTATCATTATTCCTTTTGGGACTGAAGAATGTGCCCACTGTTGTCTATCACTATATTCATTATTTGGTTTCGAGCCGTGAAATGGATAAATGAAATCAAGTGGTCTGTTGGTCACGTGGTCCAGTCTAGCAATAATGGAAAAACCACTTTCAAAATGTGGTTCTCCGTCCGTTCCTTTTATCATTATTCCTTTTGGGACTGAAGAATGTACCCACAGTTATCTATCACTATATTCATTATTTTGTTTCGAACGGTGAAATTAATAAATGGAATCACGTGGTCTGTTGGTCACGTGGCCCAGTCTAGCTTCACGGGAAGTGAAAAAACGTCTTCAAACATTACAAAATAAAAGTCCATTGCATTGAATGGCCATCTTTCAAGGTTTAATTAACACGCAGGTAGCGTATATATATATATATATATGTGTAATGGACCAGTGGCACAGTGACATGTAGCGATGACACTATATGTAGTTTTACTTCAATGCGTGCTGTACTTATGTATGGATGTTTTTATGTGAGTATAGGTGCCTCAGAATCCTGAATATGTAACAGAAATATCCCCATGAAGCACAATAAATGCCGATCACTGTCCGTTTTGTTATTTTGAGTGATATAACACAACTCTCAGCTTGTGCAAGTTGAGAGGTTTGCCCATACCATGATCCCTCAGTGAAATAAGAGTTATGACCAAATTCAATCATCCTTGTAGGCATTAACAGTCAATCTTGGAATTCACAGTGAAATGTAGCTGCAGGCTCCGTGATGTGCTATTATGGATATACATACCCGCTGTGTTATGTACATGCTATAGCTTTGAATAAATAATCCCGGGGGTGAGATATTAGTATATACAATACTGTTATCTGCATTTACATGTGTGGTGATGTCATATACACTAGATATTCTGACACACTAGATATAGTGGCACTGTATATGTCACAGGGTGAATTTCTAGCTAATTGGTCAGTGATTGGGCTCAGCTGTGGTCCATATTAGTAATTAGGAGGGGCGGGGAGGGTAGGCAGATCCCCTGTAAAAAGCCTAGTATTTTCAGTCTGCGGGGTTCGTTTGTTGGGTGTCGAGTGGACACCAGTCGAACTAGTAGGCTAGGCTTTCAGTGCCAGGTGAGAGCAGGAAAGTTTTCCTTTTTGTTGTTTGTGTTATGTGTCACGTCTGCGGCTGATCGTCTGCGGAGAGTGAGGGCTGCGCTGCGGGGTCGGATCCACCGTGCACCGTGGTCCATCCAGTGGAGCGAGGGGAGGTCGGGCATAACAGTGGAGGGTGTGGATCCGTGTGGAGCAGTGCCATCCGGAGGAGGTGACCACACGCCGACCAGGGATCGGTGTTCTTCAAGAATGGACAGACATTGGTTGGGCTGTACTGTCCGCCTCGTCTCCGGAGAATCCACCTCTCCCTGGCTGCCGGTGTGGAGTGGGTGACGTTACTGGGCCACGCCTTCTTTTTTTTGTGCTTTTTGCTGCAGTGGACAGATATTTTTTATTTTGTGGGGAGTCGAAGGTCGATCCCCACACCTAAGACATTTATGTTGTGTGTCCTGTATGTCAGTCCCCCTGTCCTCCCCATATCTAATTGTTAGTGGGTGTTTTCTAGCTTGTGGGAGGGGAATTACTGGTAGTTGGGATAGGAGGTGGAGTGAGTCTCTCTTGTGTAGTGGTTGCATGCCATCTTCCCCACGTGTGCAGTGCCAGACCTTTTTGGGGTCTAGTGTGTGTGTGCGCTAATTCACTTAGAGTGTAGTGTGTGTGCAAATTCACTTAGAGTGTAGTGTGTCCACAGATTGTAGTGCCTTAGTGATAATAGCCTACACTATTTTTGCAGTGCCTGGTCCAGGGTGTCTGGGTAGCTCATCCCACCTCTATCCTAGGCCTAAAGAAAACCCTCACCTCATTGGCTATTAAAGTCAGACCTGCTGATCCTATGTTTGGGATCAGCAGGGTTATATTCACCCATGAATATAATCTTAAGAATTTAATAAAGATTTATATATTTTAATCTTTCTCCTGGTCTTCTGTGTGGGGCAAGTGCTGAGAGATCCATTTGTTGCCTGTGTCGGGTGGAGTTAAGTGTCTCAGGAAAACCTGTGACGTATACATTAGTTGAACTCATCCAGGTGCCGGCTGGCTTGTGGGAAGAAGCTCTTCCTGAGTCTGTGTTTGCCATATGTGTGCGGTACCTTTTCCCTGACCAAAGAAGAGAGAACAGTCCATTGCCTGGGTGGCTGGGATCCTTCAGGATTCTGTTGGCCTCGGTCTTGCACCTTCTAGTGTAGATGTCCTCAAGGTGGGGGAGTGGCCCCCTAAGGTACATTCAGTCGACCACACCACTCTCTGTAGGGCCTTGTGATCCTGTGTGCTGCTGCTCCAGACTGATAAATGTAGACTATATTTTATCATCAGTACATTGATAATGGGGTCTGCCCTACAGTAGGTGCTAAAAGCTACCTAGACAACTACTGTAGGTTATTGCTGGTGGAACATGTCACACAAACTAGTTCAGGAGGGTTAAACTTCCTAGGTCAGACAAATCAGATCTAAAGGACAGATCTAAAATCAGGATTGGCTCTTCCTAATAACAATCCACACAGGTGCATGTATGATTGACCCAAGATATGTAGGAGCATGGAAGGATCATCACCCTACTGGTGCCTATGCTAGTGAGCTCAAGTAGATTAGGTCAAGGTCAAGATGTAGGCTAGGGGTTATTCATGGTGGGTAGGGTCTATCAGAAGGAGCTCACATCATCCTGGGTTCTTGGGGTCTATCTGAAAGAGTAGGGGTCATCCTTGCTTGCAGGGTTTGGTGTTAGGCCTACCCTGCCTGCAGCAGCAGGATCATGAACGCCTCAAACAGGAGAACAGTTAGCTGGAGGAGCCTCTTTGCCCCAAGAAGTAGTTCATGTCTGCATCTCAACTGTCCCATATTCAATGCATTCACCAAAGAACTCTGGGTATAAAGGATTCATTTAATAAAGTTGAAATTTAAAAGCAAGGCTTTAGTTTTGTGGTGGCCATGGGCTTGTTTAAAATTCCAAGATTGACTGTTAATGCCCACAAAGATGATTGAATTTGGTCATAACTCTTATTTCACTGTGGGCAAACCTCTCAACTTGCACAAGCTGAGAGTTGTGTTATATCACTCAAAATAACAAAACGGACAGTGATCGGCATTTATTGTGCTTCATGGGGATATTTCTGTTACATATTCAGGATGCTGAGGCACCTATTCTCACATAAAAACATCCATACATAAGTACAGCACGCATTGAAGTAAAACTACATATAGTGTCATCTGTGCCACTGGTCCATTTCACACACAGGTGTCTGGGGAGGATGACAGCGAGACTTATCAAGTTAATTTCCTCATATCAGTTTGAGGACATTTTGCAGCCATGATAGTAACAGATGACAGACCGACACAGTATTGATACCAGCTCTGGCAGATATGGTAAACAACAGTGGTGTAGTGGAGGGTCTTCATGGGGTCTATCCACTTCTTTATCCACAGTATAGGCCTACTCCCTTCTTTAAACACCACTAATGTAAAAACTGTAACATATACCCACTTCTTTACTCAGAGTTTACCCACGTAGGCTATTTAGTCACCACTACACCCCTGCTAAACAGGGATTTCTGCTGGTCATCTTAGTAAACTGACCAGCGCGGCAACAGCACTTGCTATTTCCAGGCTATTAATTCACACTTCAACTAAATAAAATAGTGTGTACATTAAATCAATCCATCCATATATATATATATATATATATATATATATATACGCTACCTGCGTGTTAATTAAACCTTGAAAGATGGCCATTCAATGCAATGGACTTTTATTTTGTAATGTTTGAACACGTTTTTTTACTTCCCGTGAAGCTAGACTGGGCCACGTGACCAACAGACCACGTGATTCCATTTATTCATTTCACCGTTCGAAACAAAATAATGAATATAGTGATAGACAACTGTGGGTACATTCTTCAGTCCCAAAAGGAATAATGATAAAAGGAACGGACGGAGAACCACATTTTGAAAGTGGTTTTTCCATTATTGCTAGACTGGACCACGTGACCAACAGACCACGTGATTTCATTTATCCATTTCACGGCTCGAAACCAAATAATGAATATACCGCGATAGACAACTGTGTGCACATTCTTCAGTCCCAAAAGGAATAATGATAAAAGGAACGAGCCGAGAAGCAAAAAAAGTCCATTTTGGAAGAGGTGTTTCCATTATTGGTTTAGACACAAAAAACAGAATTATGGTCGATTTACCGTTTATTCGTTTTGAAATTATAATGGAATAAGGAATTATACGATGATACCCTGACCTAGGTTGCATCCAACTCGTTCTATTAATACATCCATGATCCAACTGCGCACATCCCGAACCTCGACATTCTGATTTGAACTTTTCCCATACGTCCCTCCATAACCATTTTAGTCTAGTTTTTATTTGTTGACGAACATGTGAATAGATATAGTCATAGTTTTTGTCATCATACATTCATTTTTATTTAGTTATCGTCTCGTGACGATAACCCCAAAAATGTCGTTGACGAATAGTTTTCGTCATAGTTCTCGTCAACGAAATTAACACTGGCTGTCAAGTTTTGTTGAGCGGTCATGATGGGCGTGCGCGACCCGCTGCGTACCAGCTGCGCATGTTCACTGATTTCTAGAACATGTGCACCAGCTTGAGTACATTTTGGTGGAGGGGGATTTACTTGGGTATTGAGGATACACATCAGTCAGTTTATGCACAGATCACCGACTACTACCATCATTTTAAGGAAGTGTATGAAGTGTGCACTAATAACTTATTTTACTCGGCCTACAGCACCATCGTGTGGGTATTTTGATGTATGAAATCTTGGCAATACTGAGGAATGTAGTAGAGCAGGCGTTTCCAAACTGTGAGGCGGGCCTCCCCTGGGGGGCCCCAAAGAAATTCAGGGGAGGCGCGGAGGGATGGTTAGAAAAAAATGAAGGAAAAATGTTTTTTATTTTAGAATTTTCTATTTTTTTATGAGTGAAACATGATTTTAAAGGGTCTCTTTTTTTATGGACAAATTTGGGGGGTTGGGGGGCGCGGATGTGTCACTGTTTTCAGAGGGGAGGCCCACATTGAAGGAGTTTAGGAACCCATGAGGATTCGCATTACCTATGTAGGGTCTGTGTGCATGGAAGGTGCCGTGTATTTCAGAACCATCATCTTCGTGTAGAACAGAACTTCAAGGAGGCCAAAACCGTTGAATCAACAATTATTGAGCATGCCTACCACAGGGGGTCACTTCGGCAATACTGAATTCTCAGTGTCGTGACTTCAGTTTTTAAACTGGCTTCAAGCCAGGAATCACATGACAAAACAAATTTGCATACAAGGAATGTTCATTAACACTAGTCCTCTGAATGGTCAATGTATCAGCTGAGCTCTGCGCCCCCTTCGGACACGGGGCTCCCTGGGTCCTTCTGGAATCACGTTACAAGACTGTAGGCTACTTTTAGAGGTGACCATTTGCTATAGACAAAGGATCATGCTGACTCAGGGACAAAGGCCACCTGTTCTAACTCACATGTTAAACTCCTTATATTAACACAGTTCCAACTAAAGTGAAGTTTATTCATTATTCTAATAAATGAGAGTACTGTAATACAGATATGATTAATGTACAGTAATACAGTATAAAATATACTACAAAGGTGAATACAATCTAATATATATATATTTTTTAAGTTCAATTGTTGTATTGGGGGCACAGTTGTAATGTTTTGATGAAATACTTCAGGAGTCCACAATGCTGCATTGTTTTGGACATTGTCATCTTGACTGCAGGAGCCGGTTGCACCAGTCGTTACTAAGTGGTACTAGGCCTAGTCATAGCCTAAGTGTTGACTAACTCGAGATTTGGTCACTACTAAATTTAAATGGGTTGCACCACTCACGACTAGTTCCTAGTAACAACTCAATATTGACCCAGCCTGGGAGGTGGTGTAAGTGATGACTAGTGCGAGGAAGTAGCATCTTCAACTCTGCTATTAGGACGGAGGTGGGCTGAAACATTGTAGCTAAATCTGTCGGTGGAATTTTTTTTTTTTTTAGCAGATGTCTTAGTTATATCAAGATTAAGCTAACTATTGGCACCGGTGTGCTTATCGGTGGAAAAAAAAAATTGTACTTCTCCCTCTCTCTCTCTCTCTCTCACTCACTCTCTCTCTCTCTCACTCTCTCTTTCACTCTCACTCTCTCACTCTCTCACTCTCTCTCTCTCATTCTCTCTCTTTCACTCTCTCACTCTCTCTCTCTCTCACTCTCTCTCTCTTTCACTCTCTCTCACTCTCTCACTCTCTCTCTCTCCCCAGAGTCTAGCTGAGTTGCACGAGTGCTCAGCAGAGGGGATCATGGAGTGGGTTGTCATGATGACCTTGGCCCTCTACCAGATCCTCCGTCTCCACCCGGACCAAGATGGCCCCCGGCCGGCCGCCGACGTCGCACCGCGCCCGCCGCCGTCTCGGGACGGGCGCACGGGTCCGAGCGAGGAGGCGCGTTTCAGTCCAGCAGGCTCTCCCCAGCACCGCGCCTCTCTCCCGGGCTCGGACCCCCCACCCCGCTCCCCCAGCGCGGCTCTGAGGGTCATCTCCCAGAACTCGGAGGAGGCGGAGCTCACGGCCACGGCGTCCGTAGCCGTGAGAGAGATCCTGCGGAGGGTGAAGAGGAGGATGGAGAGAGAAGAGGAAGAGGAGGCGCCTGAGGAGGAGGAGGTGGCGCTCTTCCGCCCCGGCGCCTTCCTGCACGACCCCCGTCTTGTCGCGCTCGCCGAAGAGCTGCTCCGGAACGCCTGGCGGGACGCCCGGGAGAAGGCGCGGCGTATTGGTGGCGCCGTCACCTCCTCCTCCTCCTCCTCAGACGGCTCGGGGGCCAGTGGCGGCGTGCCGGAGGACGCCTGGATGATGGGCCACATCGGGTCGGCGGTCCGCGGCATGGAGGACGCGTCGGCCGCCCCGGAGACCCTGGCGGTGGGTCCGACCGGCCGGAACACCTCCTCCTCCGGCCCCAGCAGCAGCGCAACCCTGGAGGAGGAGGAGGAGGAGGAGAGCCTCTCGGACGCCCTGGCCCGCCACGCCCTGTTCCAGAGCCCCGGCCTGGTCTCCGCGGAGGAGAAGCTGGAGCTGGTCAGGCTGGTGGGGGGCCTCCTCCGGGAGACGACGGAGCCCGCCGAGGGAGCCCCTCCCCCGGCCCGACCCCGGAGCCCCTGCGCCAGGAGTCAAACCGGCAGCCCTGCTGGAGAGGAGGAGCAGGAGAACCCCGCCACACCCCTCCCCGCCTACGGACCCGACCTCGCCCTGCACAAAATGTTCGATGCCATCGCGAGGGAGCGCCCCGATCACGACGGCGACGACGATGATGGCGAAGAGTCCCCCGGCCTCCACTTCTTCTCCAAGGAGCTGATCCGCCGGGTCCACCGGCAGCTCCTGGACCCCCCGCGCTCGGGGCGCCGGCCGCCGGATGGCGGCCGCCGGACGCCCACCACTGCCGCTCCCAGCCCACCCTGCGGAGCCCCGAGACCGAGTGGCGTCTGGAAGAACAGATCTTCACGCCGCTGCTCTACCGCTTCATCCGACAGGCCGTGGGGAAGCTGGTGGCGGACTTCCTGGGCGTGGCGGCCGCCACCGACACCCGTCCGCACGACGGCGGCCGGAGGGGCCGGGACTCCTCTGGCGAGGCGTCGTGGGGCAGCAGCGACAGCAGTGGTGACCGGAGGGGCGAGCTGGACGCCACATGCGAGGTGCTGACCGCCCGGGCGCTGGCCAAACTCCTGGACACCTGCGATGACCCCAATAAAGCCAGAGTCATCGTCGACAAAGGTACAGACGTCTCTCTTATTGCATGATATTACACACGGTCTGATGTTATCATGTTATTACACACAGTCTGTTATCCTGTTATTACACACAGTCTGTTATCATGTTATTACACACGGTCTGATGTTATCATGTTATTACACACAGTCTGTTATCATGTTATTATACACGGTCTAATGTTATCATGATATTACAGGCAGTCTAGTGTTTTCATGTTACTGTAGACCAGAGTCATTCTCACCTTAATAATAGTTTTACCTGAGCATGTTTTAAAACGTTATGATAGTTATGAGTGTTATTACTGTGTAACAGTAGCATATTTTTCAACACAGCTATGAGTGTTACTACTGGCAACATGGAGAAGAACAGGAGTAGCAGGAGGAGGAGCAGGAGGAGGAGGAGCTGTGAGCAGTCTGGAGAGATAGACTCCTCCTCCTTCTCCTCCTCCTACCAGACCCCCACCTCCCTCACCTCTTCCTGGAGCCTCCCAAACACCGCCTCGTTGGTAAGGAGACAACACACACACACACACACACACACGTGCACATACCCACACACACACGTGTACATACACACACACACACACACACACATGCCGTGTTTAGAATTGACCTGAGTAGTAGTAGGATTAATACATTAGATAGAAGATAGATAGCTCCAGATATAATATAAATGTATTGACATCCACATAATGAATACATACAGTAATAATGAGTTTTTATTAGATATCTAACTCTACAGTATATATATGCTTGTCTTCTTTTCTCTGATTCCCAGATCAGTGGTCAGAAAGCTGAAGCTGTCCCCCAGGATGGACAGAAGACATCTAGAGAGGACAAGAAGAAAAAGACCAGCAAGAAACACAAAAAGAGCAGCGTTACTCCGCTGTCCTGCGATGGTAAGACCCCTACATGTCTGTTCTCCAAACTCCTCTTCCACTATAACTCTCACACACACACACACACACACGCACACACATGCGCACACACATGCGCACACGCACACACACGCACACACACACAAAGCTCTGTTTTCATGAGACTTGCTGTGATGTCATATCCTGTTGTGCGTGATGGTGTGTTTCCTGTCCTGGTCCAGAGCCTGCTGAGTCCTCCAGCAGCAGAGAGGAGGAGGAGGAGGAGGAGAAGAAGAGGAGGTCCAGCAGAGGCTGGTTCCAAAGGGCCTCCTCCGCGCTCTCCAGGGCTTTCTGCTTCAGCTGTTGCAGGAAGAAGACTGGCCAGCAGAGGGCGACTCCTGCTCACTGACTGAACTACAACAACAACACAGCAGCTTCTCTGAGGGCTGGACCGCTGCATAACATCACCCTCAACATCACTACACATAAAACATCACCCTCAATATCACTACACATAAAACATCACCCTCAATATCACTATACATAAAACATCACCCTCAATATCACTACACATAAAACATCATCCCTACGTTCTATTACGGTCCGTTCATCAGTTCACAGCTTCAATGAAAACTTCAATAAAATCTTTAGCATTTAAACAATATGCTGCAACTCTCTTCTATTCTTCAGATGTCAGAATGTGCAGGTGTGGTGTAGCGTGTGCTCATCTGGTCCTTCTGTTCAAGCCTCTACTGACCAGCGTTTAGTCAGACTCATATTTATTCACGTTGCGTCTTGCTGGTTTCTACTGCTACATTCAGAACACGGCGGTTTTTTAACGGCGTAAATGAACCAACGCACACCCCCCATCGGCCCACCCACGCACACACACGCGCACGCGCGCACACACACACACACACACACACACACACATTACATTACATTACAGTCATTTAGCAGACGCTTTTATCCAAATCGACTAACAATAATTGCATTTAACGTAGGAAGAGCCAATGTACTACTACTTGCCAGAACTCACAAGTGCATCTTCTTTCTAAAACAAGTGACTAAGAGCATAATCTAGTGCTGAAGGCAAAGTGCAAGAATCACAAGAATCACAATCTAAAGTACAGTGCAATATAATATAATAAGTGCTTAGGTGGGAGGATTGTTGTAGTACTTCTTGAAGAGATGAGTTTTGAGCCTGCGACGAAAGATGGGCAGCGACTCTGCTGTCCTGACATCAGTGGGCAGCTCATTCCACCACTGCGGGGCCAGGACAGAGAAGAGCCGTGACCGTGTCGATCGACCGCAGGAGCCTCGGAGTGACGGGGCAACCAGTCGCCCTGAGGTAGCAGAGCGTAGTGGTCGGGAGGGGATGTAGGGTTTGACCATGGCCTGGAGGTAGGAGGGGGCTGTTCCTTTCATTGCCCTGTAGGTTAGCGCCAGAGTTTTAAACTGGATCCGAGCCGCTACAGGGAGCCAGTGTAGGGAACGCAGGAGGGAAGTTGTGTGGGAGAATTTGGGGTGGTTGAACACCAGGCGAGCAGCAGCTTTCTGGACAAGTTCCAGAGGTTTAATGGCTGACGCCGGGGCCCCAGCGAGGAGGGAGTTGCAGTAGTCCAGGCGGGAGATGACCAGGGCCTGGATGAGCACCTGCGCCGTTTCATTAGTGAGGAAAGGGCGAATCCTCCTGATGTTGTAAAGCATGAATCTCTGTGTGAGGATCCTGCGGACGTCGGCGTCGGTGTGGCTGGAGTTGAGCAGCAGCTCTGCCGTCAGACACTGGGACACGTAGTTGGCCACCCTGCTGCCATCGTACCCGTTAAACACCCCATACAGGAAGCAGCCATCCTCGCCTCTGGTCGGACACGGACACACACACACACACACACACACACACACACACACACACACACACACACACACACAGGATGTGTTAATACTTTCAACATCCGCCCAGTCCTAATTGCAGTGAACTGTCATCACTGTCACACTATACTGACATTGCAACCATGTTCTCTAATCTGCTGCACACTGTATTATATATCCACAGTACGTGTAGCCCCCACCGGGTGTGGCCGAGGGTCGTTTCTGGGTGAGCTAGCACCTGAATCGGAGGTGCCCGTCTTCGTTGGAGTGGCTCTGGGTGTCCTTGCCGTCCGGGCCGTAAACACAGTTGGGCGCAGATCCGACACCGCACATCTGACACAGCGGCAGGTCGTCCGTCCAGCTCTGATGCTGGGCGACCCCGGAAGAGAGAGGTCAGCGGAGATAGCAACACGACTTTAATACTGACATAAGACAGATGTAAAAACAAACCGTATATAGCTATACGTGATTGCCATTACACACAAAGGCGCATCTGATGTCCAGCCACTGCATTATAATTGACATCCAATTCCATCCTATTCGGGGTATTTAGGTAGCATTGCTACCGTAGCTAGCCATGAGAGTCTCAAATCAAATGTAACACAATGGACTGGATGAAACAAGATAGCACTATGGTGGCTTAAAAGTTTTGCTTCGACAAGAAATGCATGCCATGGTTTGCTATAGCAACAGCCTGACATATTTATATATTTAGCCAACTGCTAGCTAGTCGTCTAACGTTATTTAGCACTAGGTTAGCTTGGCTAGAGCGATTGCAAACACACAAACCAGGCCCCTTTGTACAGATAACGAAGGTTACGTATTGTAACCCCAGTTCTACGAGTGGAGCGGAGCCCCATAGGGGGGCGCTAGCGCTCCTATTGGTAACCCATGTTGGCATGCCAACAACCAATCTGAAGATAAAAACATGTACTCTTATCGTCCTAACCAATCACAGACCCCCCACCTACTATAAAGGTGGCTAAACCCCAGCAATCTGCTCTCCCACACTAAGTCAGACGAGCTAGAAAGCTAGAGGCAGGGCCCGGAAAAAACCCTATGGGGCTCCGCTCCACTCGTAGAACTGGGGTTACAATACGTAACCTTCGTTCTACATCGTGGAGCTACGCCCCATAGGGGGGCGCTAGCGCTCCTATTGGTAACAGGCGGAGCTCCAGCGATGCCCACAATGTACGCGGGCCAGGCCGACATAAAAACATCAACCCACTGGAGGCAAGGGAGTACACAAGCACCACACAGTAGTGAAGCGCAACTCCCTCCACCCGAACCCCAACGGAGGGCCGGTCAGGCAATAAGACGGGCGGACGAGGCAAAGGACCGCAAACGGAACGCAAGGGTCCCCTGGTGTCCACCAGGAGCCCAAAACCAAAGGCCGCGCACCCCGGACAGGGGGCGGAACAATGGTCAAGCCGCATAACATGCAAGTAAAACTGGCCGGGAGTACCGACCAACACAGCCACGCCACCTCAGGGCGTGGCCCTAGCAGCGAAACTCAGGACAGAGTCCGCCAGGGAGCTAGATGGCACATCCAGTAGATAGAAGCGGATAAAAGGCGACGGCGACGCCCAGGACGCCGCCGCACAGATATCCTCCACACACACCCCTTGAAAGAGCGCAACCGAAGCGGCAACACCTCTAGTGGAGTGCGCGCGCACCCGGCCAGGCAAAGGGCGACCAGCCGCGGTATACGCAGCAGAGATGCCCTCACAAAGCCAGCGAGAGAGGCGCTGCTTGGAAAGGGGGGAGCCCAGCTTGCCCGCACCGTAGCATACGAGCAGCTGAGGCGTGGTCCTGAACGAGGCCGTGCGCCCAATGTAAACAGAGAGCGCACGGACCGGGCACAAGAGATGCAACCGGGCGCCCTCCACCGAGCAGTGCGGAGGAGGAGAAAAGGCGCGCAGCTCCAGAGGCCTAGCACTATAAGAGTGCCTAACCACCTTGGGCAGGAAAACCGGGTTGGGCCTCAGAACGGCCTTACTGCCGTCCCCAGTGATGGTGAGGCAGCCCGGCTGCGTCGACAGCGCACACAGATCACTCACTCGCTTACCCGAGGATAATGCGAGGAGCAATGCCGTTTTGATAGACATCCATCTGAGATCAACCTGCTCCAAAGGCTCGAACGGCACCTTGCACAGTGCATCCAAAACCAGAGACAGATCCCACTGGGGGGCCAAGGCTCTGACAGGCGGCCTAAGCCGGACCACACCCGTCAAAAAACGCCTGACCAGAGGGTGAGCAAAGACCGTAGTCCTAGCAAACCCCTCATGGCATGCCGAAATAGCAGCCGCATACACCCTAATGGTGGAGGCAGCAAGCCCCAGGTCCAACAGATGTTGCAGGTAGGAGAGCACTGCCTCAACTGAGCAGGTCTCCGGGTCTACATCATCCCCATCACACCAACGCACGAAAGACTCCCACTTCCCAGCGTACAGCTTAGAAGTAGAGCCAGCACGCGCGCTCTGAATAGTGCTGATCACAGCCGCGGAGAGACCCCTCCGAGCTAATCTGCACCGTTCAGTAACCAGGCCACCAAGCGCTGACCCAGAACCGGGGGGGCCTGGATTGCGCCGCCCGCCTGGGACAGGGCATCCCGCCCGTACGGAATGAGCCAAGGGCGAACCTGAACCAGAGCCATCAGTTCCGCGAACCATCGCGCACTGGGACGGTCCGGCGCAACCAGGATCACTGTCCGACGTTCGGACCGTATTCTGGTCAACAGCATAGGAATGATCACCACTGGGGGGAAGGCATAGAGCAGGCCCTCCGGCTCAAATTGGAGCTCGCCCACAGCCACAACCTCACCGCCGCGCGATGAAGAGCCACTGAGCGGACACCACCCTAACGGTTGATGTAGGCTACCGTGGCACGGTTGTCCGAGCGCACTAGCACAGGGAGCCCCCTCAGCGCAGGTGCAAAGTGCCGAAGAACCAGCAACACAGTCTCCAGCTCCAGGAGATTGATGTGCCTGTTCTCGCCAGGAGGCCAACGGCCCCCCACGGCTTGGGACAGGCACGTCCCTCCCCAGCCGGAGAGGGAAGCGTCCGTGAAAATCGGTACGCGGAACGACACCCTGCCTAGAGGGACACCACGCGCGATGATGCGCGGGTTCTTCCAGAAAACCAGGTCCGTAGCCAGGGACCCGGGCAACGTCACCATCTTGAATTTGTCCCTGCTGACATTCAGATGAAGACGTGCGAACCAACGTTGTAAGCCACGCATGTGCAGGAGGCCCAGCGGAACCACCGCGTGGGCCGATGACATTAAGCCCAGCAAACGCATCACCGTCAGAGCCGTGACCACCCTCCCTGGCAGGCAGATAGAGAGTGCCCGGGCCAGAGCATCGCGCCTCGGCGCCGCCAGGGACGCGCGCATCGAGACAGAGTCCAAGCTGAGACCCAGATAAATCACAGACTGAGACGGGCGCGGCGTGCTCTTCTCCCAGTTGATGGCGAAACCCAAGCCTGTGAGATGAGTCACAAGCCGGGAGGTGTGCGACCTGGCCTGAGCGGCTGACGAGGCGAGGATCAGAAGGTCGTCCAGGTAGGCGAGCACTCTGATGCCCTCGCGCCTCAGCGGTAGAATCGCCGTTTCCAGGCACTTGGAAAACACCAGAGGAGCCAGCGCATAACCGAACGGGAGCCTGGTGTACTCGTAAGCCACACCCTGGACGGCAAAACGCAGAAACTTTCTGTGACCCTCTCTGATGGGAACATGAAAGTATGCGTCCTTCAGATCTATGCTTGTGAAGAAGTCTCCCTGGAGAACGGAGTCCAACAGGTGCCTCACTGTGAGCATACGAAAATGCCGTTTGGCTACGCATTTGTTCAGAAGGCGCAGGTCGAGGATGGGACGCATCCCCCCTGTCCGCTTCGGAACGAGGAAGTAACGAGAGTAAAATCCCGCCCCCGAGCGGCTCGGTGGAACCACCGCTATCGCCTCCTTGGATAGGAGCTCCGCTATCTCCGACTGGAGAGCGCTCTCCTGCCGCGGACCCGAGACCACAGTCTCCACCACCCCGGTGAAGGACGGAGGGTGGGCGATAAACTGAATCGCATACCCCGATGACAGGATGCGAAACAGCCAGCGAGGGAGGCATGGCAACCGCATCCACGCCACTCTGCATAGCGAGAGAGGGCCCGCCGCCGTGCGAGGGACGTTCGCCAGAAAGCGATCGTATTCTAGAACGGCCCCGACCGCCACCGCTGGCACCTCCCCACCCGTGGGGGCTGCCGCAGTCCAAGGGGGGCCGCATACGAAAGGGTGGCGAACCGCAGACACTGACATCACACACCGACTTACTCGAAGTGGGGGCAACATCAATGTCAGTACAGTGTAAACGTACTCCAGAGCCCGGAGACGTAAGCCCGCAAGTAGCCCGAGAGCTGTTGTGAAAACCAACTAGCATCTCTGCAGACAGTGGGGCCGCGTTAGTGTATGCACACGAAGAGGCCACCGACTTAACCTGTGCAGCGGTAGCCCTTGTATCGCTCACAACGCAAGGAAAGGGAGCATCGCTCTCATATGCAAATGAGGCAGACGGCTGAAGTAGCGGAGCCCTGTCATTGTATGCAAATGAGGCCGCCGCCGACATAGACTCAGGCTGTGTGGAGGCAGACGCCTTTGAACTTGCCGAGAAAAGTCGGGGAATCTTGCTCCCATATGCAAATGAGGCAGACGACCCATACCGATGCAGCGCAACGGGGGAAACCAATGACGTACGAGCATTCAAATTTGAAATATAGCAGAGCGAGCGCTCAATTTCAAACGAAGTTCGCTCAACGGTCCTAACGACATCAACCGTCTCTCGGGCTGTGTGCGAGAGTAGCTTAGTCGAACGAGACACAGGGGCTTCATTTCCCAGCCGTTCACGATGGTGCGGTACACGAATACCTGCGCTCACCGTAGAAGTAGCAGAGAACGCCTTCCCAGTATTACACACCAAGCGAGACACAGGATTAACTCTATGTCGAGCCCTCCTCTTGGAAACGGAAAGTCTAGCTACCGAAAGCTGACCCGTTCGGGCGATGGCGAGGCGCCGCTGCTCAACTCCGATGCCAGGGTAGTGACCAGGATGGAGATGGAGGAGACGGCGGCCGTGGCCTGGGCAGCGAGGACATACATGCGGTCGGAGAGGGTAGCCGCCTGTCGGTCTCGCGCCCCGGGAAGCTGAGGCTTCTTGGTATTGCTCCACGCCGCCGCACCAGGAGCGAAGTGGGCGGCAAAGGAGGGCTCGAGCGCCGGGACGCCACCGGAGATGTCGCGTTCATAGCCGGACACACGCGTGGCTTCAATCCAGGCGCGAACCGGGGCCTTAGCCTGCTCGAGGGGCGCCACCCAGGTACTCTCGACAAACCTGTCGATATGTTCCATGACCGGGAGGGGCCGCTTGATTCTCCGCGTCGAGAGCTCGAAGCAAGAAATGCCCCAGAGGTTGGTGCAATTCGCCTCAGGCTCTGACGGGAGGGGAATTCCGATGGAGACCGCCGCGCGCTCAAGTATACCGGGGAACACCCTACGGAATACGAGCGGCTTGGCCTCACCGGAATCCCGGGGCTCATCGTCTGGGGGGCCGCCCTCGCCGCCGGCGGGGGGCTCGGAGCCAGACACAGATGAGCCCGTGCGTGGGGAGGGGCCCTGAGAGGCGGGCAACTCCCCACTGTCCTCCGAGTCACTACAATCCCCAGAGTCGTCGTCGGAAGGCTCGGACTCGCAGGAGGGGAGAGGACAGGGGACGGCACTCCGTGCGCGCCAGAAGTCCAGGCGGGCACGCCTGAATTCAGAGGGCAGCAGCGCGCACTGGGAGCACGGCGGGTTGGGAGAAACTCCCTCTTCGGCGTGGCTCTTCCCCAGGCACGCCACACACCGGTCGTGGCGGTCCTCCGGGTCCAAGGCACCACAGCCGCAGTCCTCGACCCGCGGGGCATCTTCTTCCAGAAGAGGAGGGGCGGGGACGTCCATCGGGGATCCAGCGCCGGAGCCCCTCAGAGGTAGGTCGCCGCCGCTCTTCTCGCTCTTCTTAGTCTTCTTCATCTTAGAAAGGTTTCCTTCAGCTGCTTGAAAGCTCGTCTGAAAAAGGGAGAGAGCAGATTGCTGGGGTTTAGCCACCTTTATAGTAGGTGGGGGGTCTGTGATTGGTTAGGACGATAAGAGTACATGTTTTTATCTTCAGATTGGTTGTTGGCATGCCAACATGGGTTACCAATAGGAGCGCTAGCGCCCCCCTATGGGGCGTAGCTCCACGATGTAGAACTAGACAGACTGACCCGCATACGATATGCAAATGTAACCCTGGGTTTAGATTGACAAGCTGTTTGAAATAGTGTCAATAGGTACACTGTCTCTTTAAGATTTTACGATCGCAAGTACAGCTTTACGGCACTAGAGTAAGAGCTCCATAGAAATGTATTGGCAGGGGATTTCGCGGGCTCACTTGACCATACGCTACTGAAGAGAGGTCAAAGCTTCATGCTTCCAGACTCTTAGCTAGCTACTCTGATCGTCGAGTGCACCACTGACCCACTCATGCAATATTCTCCTGCTAGCACCCTGGATGAGACTGGAGCTGAACAGAGACTGTCATTCTTCTGAGAGCTGAAGATTAGTCAGCAACTATCATCCACCTTTACTACGGGATCTCTTGTTGAGTACAAGACTTTTCTTTTCTTTTTCTTTATAGAGCTCTATAATATTTTCTGGGTACCCAACTCTTTTCTGTTTTTTCTATTTTATCTTTTTGCTTGAACTGCCTATTGGGACTGTTAATATGGACTGAGTCGTATGGAAAATCAAGTTCCTTTTTGAATTCATGTTGTTTGTTGTTCAAAAGAAGAGGACTCACATAGCCTTAGAGGTTTATTAAAGTGTCGGTTATTTACTATATTGATTCATACCTTTGAGTTAGAACCTGAAGAGAAGGTAACCTTGTTGTGAATGTTTTGATTGTTATTTTGAGTGTGACATAAAAGGAAGATACGTTCCAGTCCAACTTTAGTTTATGGACTTAGGTAGCATACTACTACCAGCCCTGAGCAATAAAACCCTTTTAGAGTACAACGTTATTCTAGTCTCGGTTTGACTCATTTATTTTAGATAGTTGGTTACATAGGAAAAATGGCGCCCGAACAGGGACTGGAGCGTATCTAACTTTTCAAGATTTATTTTGTGAGACATACTTATATAAGCACACAGAATGGAATTTTGTAGAAGCCATGGGTTTGACCCAGAATGCACAGTTGTGATCAAAGGAGCCAGTACAGATGTTGGCCTAGAAAATGTACAGGAGGAATTTGCCTTAGTAGATGATGTAGTGCAGATTCACCGCCTTGATGGCCTTTCCAACACACTTTTCTGTCAGTTTAGGGAGACTATAACCCCAATGCTTGTAGAAGGTCAGCACTCTAATAAGGATGGTTCTCATTGGGAGATTGTTTTGGTAGAAGGATACCATGCAGATAACGTAGATGAGGTATCACTCAATGATAAGCTAGTGCCCCTTGCTCGTGTGATGGAGGATTTAACAGTCAGCTTTAAAGAGCAGATCAATGAGTTGGCCCTTACCTATAATGTCAGCCCTACTAACTTGAGCCAGAGTGCAGCAAGTTATATAGGTGAGGAGGTGGAACGAAACAAGGGCCCTGTAACATCAACTCCAGCCTACCGCCTTAAATCACAATCTTACTCTGACTCTTCAGCTGAGGCTATCAGTAGTACTGCCAATGTCTCAGGACAGACACAGCCTCCTAAAGGCGGCTCCTCTCTCATCATCCCTGTGCCTGCAGAGGTTCAACGTGTTGTCGTCGAACATGTTGTGAAAAGTGACACTCCGCTATATACATCAGTCAAAGAGCAGCGCCTGTTTTCAGGCAATGTCCCGAAACCGCCCACGGAAGTAGACTACAATGTATGGAGGCTTCGTGCTAAACAAGTGTTAAATGACAGCACTCTTTCCGAGGGGCAGCAGCGTAGATTGTTACTTGACAGCTTACTTACTCCTGCTTTGAATGTAGTTCTTGGCATTGGTCTTCAAGCACCCCCACATGCATACCTGCAGGAACTGGACAATGCCTAGGGTAATGTCACAGGCGGGGAGGAACTGTACATCCAGTTCTTGGAGACGCACCAAAACGATGGAGAGAAAGCTTCAGAGTATCTGTGACGCCTGCAGACACTACTACAGGAGGTAATAGAGAGGCATGGCGTGGTCAAAGAAGATGAGACTCAGTTACTTAAACAGTTCCTTAGAGGCTGCTGGGAGGATAGTTTGATAACTGCACTGCACCTTAAGGAGCTGCTCAGCAAGCCCTCTGGAGTGACACCCACCTTCTCAGAGTTACTTCTTAAAGTCAGGACTTATGAGAAAGAAAGTCAGTTAAAGGAAGTGGGAAGAAGGAGACATATGGGAGTCACGTCAACAAAGGTCCATACCAAAACTCTAGTGACCATTGATGAGCCTGAGGCCACAAGCAGTAACGTCTCAAATGTCCTAGACACTTCGACAAGAGGACAACTGGAAGAAAGGATCAGACAGCTAGAAGCTGAGCTCAAGAAAATGACACAGCGTCCCAGGAATGGAAAGTATGGGCAGAGGTCCTCAAGCGGATCTCAGAACACTGATATGGCATCACCAGCTCCGGAGTTGTCCTCAGAATACAAACAACTCAAGAAGTTCTGTTACAAGTGTGGGGAGGACTCCCACATCCTGCCCAAATGCACTAACCAAGCCAATGCTGATTTGGTGCAAAGAAAATTGCTTGAGAGGCCCAATAGTAGGAAGGGACAACAACAGACAACCCCACAGTCAAGCCTATCTTTAAACATGTAGGGGCTCCTGCTGGGGAACAGGCAGGAGCTCAGAGCCAAAGTAGTTCCATCTGTGCTGGCCACTGTATGAATGAGATCCCACAGTTGCAAACAGGAGTCACTCAAATCCCCAATGGTCTGGTTGGAAAACCTTGTGAAGATGAAGCTTGGATGGATGGAGTTCACTGTTTTTGTTTGATGGACTCTGGGTCTCAGGTCAGCATTGTATCTCAGTCCTTTTATTCACAACATTTAACCCATAGACAGCTGTACACAATTGAGAGTGTACTTGACATTGAGGGGGCAGCGGGACAGAAGGTCCCATACTTAGGGTTCACTGAAGAAGAGCTTCAGTTTCCCCAGCATACATGTGGCACTGACAAACACATTTATACCCTAGTACTAGTGAGCCCAGATCAGCCATACAATGACAGAGTCCCTCTCCTTGTTGGGACTAATGTTCTACGTCCGTTAGTACAGGACTGCATGCAGAAGGGTGGAACGCAGTTTCTTAAGAACCTAACAATCCAGTCTAACTGGGGCCTAGCATACTCTAAGTACTGTAAAAATGCAAAACCTCAGACAGAGAGTGTCCGTGTCCTACGTGTGACACTCTGTAGTAAAGTATCAGTGCGGCTAAAGCAGGGTGTGACAGGGGTGTTGAAGGGCATCTGTCACACCAAGCCCAAAGGTGATCTGTTTCAAGCTCTTGTCAGTGGTACAGAGAAGTTTCCTACTCCTGGGGGCTTGATAATTCATGATCAGATAGTAGATGTGAAACCTGAGTGTCATAATAGATTCAAGCTAACTGTTAAGAATTTGTCTCAGCATGACATCATACTGCGTCCAAAAGCTGTCATAGCAGAGTGCTCTCCCATTGACTGGGCCATACCAGTAGCACCATCAGCTCGTAACGCCACACCAGATGCTGACACCCTCCAGGCGCACTCACTCTTGGTCTCTACTGCTCCACGCCGCCGCACCAGGAGCGAAGTGGGCGGCAAAGGAGGGCTCGAGCGCCGGGACGCCACCGGAGATGTCGCGTTCATAGCCGGACACACGCGTGGCTTCAATCCAGGCGCGAACCGGGGCCTTAGCCTGCTCGAGGGGCGCCACCCAGGTACTCTCGACAAACCTGTCGATATGTTCCATGACCGGGAGGGGCCGCTTGATTCTCCGCGTCGAGAGCTCGAAGCAAGAAATGCCCCAGAGGTTGGTGCAATTCGCCTCAGGCTCTGACGGGAGGGGAATTCCGATGGAGACCGCCGCGCGCTCAAGTATACCGGGGAACACCCTACGGAATACGAGCGGCTTGGCCTCACCGGAATCCCGGGGCTCATCGTCTGGGGGGCCGCCCTCGCCGCCGGCGGGGGGCTCGGAGCCAGACACAGATGAGCCCGTGCGTGGGGAGGGGCCCTGAGAGGCGGGCAACTCCCCACTGTCCTCCGAGTCACTACAATCCCCAGAGTCGTCGTCGGAAGGCTCGGACTCGCAGGAGGGGAGAGGACAGGGGACGGCACTCCGTGCGCGCCAGAAGTCCAGGCGGGCACGCCTGAATTCAGAGGGCAGCAGCGCGCACTGGGAGCACGGCGGGTTGGGAGAAACTCCCTCTTCGGCGTGGCTCTTCCCCAGGCACGCCACACACCGGTCGTGGCGGTCCTCCGGGTCCAAGGCACCACAGCCGCAGTCCTCGACCCGCGGGGCATCTTCTTCCAGAAGAGGAGGGGCGGGGACGTCCATCAGGGATCCAGCGCCGGAGCCCCTCAGAGGTAGGTCGCCGCCGCTCTTCTCGCTCTTCTTAGTCTTCTTCATCTTAGAAAGGTTTCCTTCAGCTGCTTGAAAGCTCGTCTGAAAAAGGGAGAGAGCAGATTGCTGGGGTTTAGCCACCTTTATAGTAGGTGGGGGGTCTGTGATTGGTTAGGACGATAAGAGTACATGTTTTTATCTTCAGATTGGTTGTTGGCATGCCAACATGGGTTACCAATAGGAGCGCTAGCGCCCCCCTATGGGGCGTAGCTCCACGATGTAGAACTAGACAGACTGACCCGCATACGATATGCAAATGTAACCCTGGGTTTAGATTGACAAGCTGTTTGAAATAGTGTCAATAGGTACACTGTCTCTTTAAGATTTTACGATCGCAAGTACAGCTTTACGGCACTAGAGTAAGAGCTCCATAGAAATGTATTGGCAGGGGATTTCGCGGGCTCACTTGACCATACGCTACTGAAGAGAGGTCAAAGCTTCATGCTTCCAGACTCTTAGCTAGCTACTCTGATCGTCGAGTGCACCACTGACCCACTCATGCAATATTCTCCTGCTAGCACCCTGGATGAGACTGGAGCTGAACAGAGACTGTCATTCTTCTGAGAGCTGAAGATTAGTCAGCAACTATCATCCACCTTTACTACGGGATCTCTTGTTGAGTACAAGACTTTTCTTTTCTTTTTCTTTATAGAGCTCTATAATATTTTCTGGGTACCCAACTCTTTTCTGTTTTTTCTATTTTATCTTTTTGCTTGAACTGCCTATTGGGACTGTTAATATGGACTGAGTCGTATGGAAAATCAAGTTCCTTTTTGAATTCATGTTGTTTGTTGTTCAAAAGAAGAGGACTCACATAGCCTTAGAGGTTTATTAAAGTGTCGGTTATTTACTATATTGATTCATACCTTTGAGTTAGAACCTGAAGAGAAGGTAACCTTGTTGTGAATGTTTTGATTGTTATTTTGAGTGTGACATAAAAGGAAGATACGTTACAGTCCAACTTTAGTTTATGGACTTAGGTAGCACACTACTACCAGCCCTGAGCAATAAAACCCTTTTAGAGTACAACTTTATTCTAGTCTCGGTTTGACTCATTTATTTTAGATAGTTGGTTACATAGGAAAAATGGCGCCCGAACAGGGACTGGAGCGTATCTAACTTTTCAAGATTTATTTTGTGAGACATACTTATATAAGCACACAGAATGGAATTTTGTAGAAGCCATGGGTTTGACCCAGAATGCACAGTTGTGATCAAAGGAGCCAGTACAGATGTTGGCCTACAAAAAGGAACAGGAGGAATTTGCCTTAGTAAATGATGTAGTGCAGATTCACCGCCTTGATGGCCTTTCCAACACACTTTTCTGTCAGTTTAGGGAGACTATAACCCCAATGCTTGTAGAAGGTCAGCACTCTAATAAGGATGGTTCTCATTGGGAGATTGTTTTGGTAGAAGGATACCATGCAGATGAACGTAGATGAGGTATCACTCAATGATAAGCTAGTGCCCCTTGCTCGTGTGATGGAGGATTTAACAGTCAGCTTTAAAGAGCAGATCAATGAGTTGGCCCTTACCTATAATGTCAGCCCTACTAACTTGAGCCAGAGTGCAGCAAGTTATATATGTGAGGAGGTGGAACGAAACAAGCGCCCTGTAACATCAACTCCAGCCTACCGCCTTAAATCACAATCTTACTCTGACTCTTCAGCTGAGGCTATCAGTAGTACTGCCAATGTCTCAGGACAGACACAGCCTCCTAAAGGCGGCTCCTCTCTCATCATCCCTGTGCCTGCAGAGGTTCAACGTGTTGTCGTCGAACATGTTGTGAAAAGTGACACTCCGCTATATACATCAGTCAAAGAGCAGCGCCTGTTTTCAGGCAATGTCCCGAAATCGCCCACGGAAGTAGACTACAATGTATGGAGGCTTCGTGCTAAACAAGTGTTAAATGACAGCACTCTTTCCGAGGGGCAGCAGCGTAGATTGTTACTTGACAGCTTACTTACTCCTGCTTTGAATGTAGTTCTTGGCATTGGTCTTCAAGCACCCCCACATGCATACCTGCAGGAACTGGACAATGCCTAGGGTAATGTCACAGGCGGGGAGGAACTGTACATCCAGTTCTTGGAGACGCACCAAAACGATGGAGAGAAAGCTTCAGAGTATCTGTGACGCCTGCAGACACTACTACAGGAGGTAATAGAGAGGCATGGCGTGGTCAAAGAAGATGAGACTCAGTTACTTAAACAGTTCCTTAGAGGCTGCTGGGAGGATAGTTTGATAACTGCACTGCACCTTAAGGAGCTGCTCAGCAAGCCCTCTGGAGTGACACCCACCTTCTCAGAGTTACTTCTTAAAGTCAGGACTTATGAGAAAGAAAGTCAGTTAAAGGAAGTGGGAAGAAGGAGAAATATGGGAGTCACGTCAACAAAGGTCCATACCAAAACTCTAGTGACCATTGATGAGCCTGAGGCCACAAGCAGTCACGTCTCAAATGTCCTAGACACTTCGACAAGAGGACAACTGGAAGAAAGGATCAGACAGCTAGAAGCTGAGCTCAAGAAAATGACACAGCGTCCCAGGAATGGAAAGTATGGGCAGAGGTCCTCAAGCGGATCTCAGAACACTGATATGGCATCACCAGCTCCGGAGTTGTCCTCAGAATACAAACAACTCAAGAAGTTCTGTTACAAGTGTGGGGAGGACTCCCACATCCTGCCCAAATGCACTAACCAAGCCAATGCTGATTTGGTGCAAAGAAAATTGCTTGAGAGGCACAATAGTAGGAAGGGACAACAACAGACAACCCCACAGTCAAGCCTATCTTTAAACATGTAGGGGCTCCTGCTGGGGAACAGGCAGGAGCTCAGAGCCAAAGTAGTTCCATCTGTGCTGGCCACTGTATGAATGAGATCCCACAGTTGCAAACAGGAGTCACTCAAACCCCCAATGGTCTGGTTGGAAAACCTTGTGAAGATGAAGCTTGGATGGATGGAGTTCACTGTTTTTGTTTGATGGACTCTGGGTCTCAGGTCAGCATTGTATCTCAGTCCTTTTATTCACAACATTTATCCCATAGACAGCTGTACACAATTGAGAGTGTACTTGACATTGAGGGGGCAGCGGGACAGAAGGTCCCATACTTAGGGTTCACTGAAGTAGAGCTTCAGTTTCCCCAGCATACATGTGGCACTGACAAACACATTTATACCCTAGTACTAGTGAGCCCAGATCAGCCATACAATGAGAGAGTCCCTCTTGTTGGGACTAATGTTCTACGTCCGTTAGTACAGGACTGCATGCAGAAGGGTGGAACGCAGTTTCTTAAGAACCTAACAATCCAGTCTAACTGGGGCCTAGCATACTCTAAGTACTGTAAAAATGCAAAACCTCAGACAGAGAGTGTCCGTGTCCTACGTGTGACACTCTGTAGTAAAGTATCAGTGCGGCTAAAGCAGGGTGAGACAGGGGTGTTGAAGGGCATCTGTCACACCAAGCCCAAAGGTGATCTGTTTCAAGCTCTTGTCAGTGGTACAGAGAAGTTTCCTACTCCTGGGGGCTTGATAACTCATGATCAGATAGTAGATGTGAAACCTGAGTGTCATAATAGATTCAAGCTAACTGTTAAGAATTTGTCTCAGCATGACATCATACTGCGTCCAAAAGCTGTCATAGCAGAGTGCTCTCCCATTGACTGGGCCATACCAGTAGCACCATCAGCTCGTAACGCCACACCAGATGCTGACACCCTCCAGGCGCACTCACTCTTGGTCTCTACTGTTGAAGTGGCCTTGCATACTGATCAGACCCTGGAGCTGGATTTTGGAGATAGCCCTATATCATCACAGCTGAAAGAGCACATACAGCATAGGGTTGACAAAGAAGTGCCACTTGCATTCTCTAGACACGAGCTTGACGTTGGTGGTATCTCAGGTGTCACTCATCGTATCGAGTTAGAGCCCCATGTGCCTTTCAAAGAATGAACAAGACGTGTCTCGCCAGCAGACTTTAATGACCTGAAGAGGCATTTGCAGGATCTATTAGCAGCGGGCGTTATAGAGGAATCTGCCAGTCCTTATGCATCCCCGATTGTGCTCATTCGAAAGAAAAACGGGGACCTGCGGATGGTTGTAGACTACAGAAGGCTGAACAACCTCACTAAAAAGGACGCCTACTCTTTGCCTCGTATTGAGGAAACATTCACCTTACTGTCGGGCTCGAAATGGTTTACGGTCCTTGATCTTAAAAGTGGATTCTATCAGCTAGAAGTAGAGCCATCTGACCGGCCAAAGACAGCTTTTACAACCCCCTTTGGAACATGGCAATTCCGGAGAATGCCACAGGGCCTGACTAATTCACCGGCAACATTTCAACGCACAATGGAAAAAGTAATGGCTGGATTAAACCGTCAGGAAGTTATCACTTTTCTCGATGACCTAATAGTCTTTTCAGACTCCCTAGAAGAACACGAAGAGAGACTGATGAAGGTACTGAAACGCATTGCAGACTTTGGACTAAAACTATCCCCGTCTAAGTGCAAGTTTTTCCAGACAAAGGTAAGAATACCTCGGACATGAGATATCTGCACAAGGGATTCAGCCTGATCCTGATAAAGTAGCCGCTATCAAGGAATGGCCACGCCCTCAGACTGTTAGAGAGCTTAGATCATTTCTAGGGTTTGCTGGATATTATAGGAGGTTTGTCCGTGATTATTCCAGAATCGTCAGGCCTCTCAATGACCTCTTGAAAGGAGAGTTTGCTCCCAGACACAAAAACCAGAGTCACTGGAAAAGAACAAAGTCTTCGTCTCTCACAAGCATCTGGACTAGTGAGTGTCAGGAAGCATTCAAACTCATCATCCAGAAGTTGACATCTGCACCGGTCCTTGGCTTCGCAGAATGGCGTCTGCCATATGTGGTACACACTGACGCTAGCACGACAGGGTTAGGCGCAGTCTTGTATCAAGTCCAAGCAGGTCAGCCTAGAGTGGTTGCTTACGCTAGCCGTGGGCTGTCTAAAAGCGAGAAAAACTATCCTGCCCATAAGTTAGAGTTTCTTGCGCTCAAATGGGCTGTAAGTGAGAAATTTCATGATACCCTGTATGGGGCTACCTTTAAGGTGTTGACTGATAATAACCCTTTGACGTATGTCCTCACTAGTGCCAAGATGGACGCCACGAGTCACAGGTGGCTTGCCGCTCTGTCTGTGTACAACTTTGACATACACTACAAATCAGGCAAGCTAAATATTGACGCGGATGGGTTGTCACGTCGGCCTCAAGGGCTCCCACAAGAGGATGAAGAGTCAGCGGAGCTGGACCGGAAAATATCCACTCTTATGGACTGTGCTAGCCTGTCCCCTGAGGAATTTCATGTCTTGGATAGAGAGGCTGTGGACACTCTGTGTATGAGTCATCGTGCTAAAGTCTTTGCCATCTCAGAGGAAAGTGCAGAAGAGGAGTATGAGACACCTGCCATTGAAACACTCTTATGTAGTGAAGATGCTGTTCCTGACGAACTAGAAGAACCACTCCATTGGCCTGGTCAGCCTGTACTCCCCAGAATGTCTACAGAGGACTGGCAGAAGGTACAGAGAGAGGATGAAAATCTGGCCCGTGTTAAGGATAGGGTTGGGCATCGTTTGGATTTTAACGATTCCGATTCCGATTCTTCTTTTCGATTCCGGTTCTTAACGATTCTCGATTCCGATTCTTTGATGGGTGGGGTCAAAACAGGCTGCACGCTTATTACACAGAAGAAACATTTATTTGTAATAATCTTTTAAAAACAAGTCATTCAAAATTCATTTCATACAGTTAAACCTGTGAATTCACATAGTTTAGGTGTGTGTGACAGTGAATCTGTGTGTGAAAGAGTGAATAGGGATGCGTCAGCTGTGTGTGTGTGTGTGTGACCCTTCTCTCTACCCACAACCCCCCTCTCTCTACCCACAACTCCCCTCTCCAATCCTGCCAATCCCTTGAGACAACCTGCATCTCCCAGAATGGGAGAATCTTTTCAAAACCTCCACACCCCCTCCCTCTCCTCTCCCTCCATCCCTCTTCTCTCCTTGCGTCCCTCCACCTTCTCCTCTCCTTTCATCCCTCTCCATCCTCTCCTCTCCCTTCATCCTTCCTCCCTGTCCTCCTCTCCTCTCCCTGCATCCCTCCATCCTCTCCTTTCCTCCCTCCATTTTACCACATAAGCTGTCACTTTTCTGTGGCACTCTTCAACTTTCTCCACTGGCATCTTTCCCTTTGCCGCCAAGGTGAATGGCGTGTCACGTCGTGGATTAGCACTAGCAGCAGTAATGCCAGGCTGGCTACTAGCAATCTGCAGACGTTCATCTACGAAAAACTACATTACAGTATTTGCATTTGACACCGTTTTTTACCAGTTCGGTCTAGTATAATTTGTTTGCTGTCTCGCTATTGACAATAAGACAAACGTTAGTGCTATTTAATTTTCACTTACCCGATTGCGACAACGAGGTGCTGGCTGTTGGCTCGTTAGGGTTGACTGAGGACGAGGCGGGAGAGACGGAGGGAGACCGGCGCAACGCATCAAAGATGGTACATTCGTTGATTTTTTTGCCGTGCAAGCGCAGGTGTTTCATCAGATTAGTTGTGCATCCTCCCTTGCACAAAATAAACTTCTCACAGGTGTTGCACTGGGCCGACTCATCATTCCTCTGAGAAAAATAAAGCCACACTTTGAACGCCGCGGCTTGCTGTGGCTCATGATGCTGATGATACTTCTTCTTTGTTGGTTTTTCTGGCGGACTGCAAACCAAACGCGCAAGCCACCAACACGGAAACTGAAATTAGCGCAAGAGAAATTTGTTTAGGAACCGATAAGCAGAATCGAAATTAAAATATATAAACGATTCCTTTGGAATCGGAATTTTAGAACCGGTTCCAATTTGGTCCCGGTTCTCGATGCCCAACCCTATACCACATGGTGCCCTTCCTGCTCCTCTTCCGCAACGGAGACTACTTCCTGTCCAACAAGGCCCTGGGATACGAGTACGCCTACCTGCTCGACCCTGGGCAGTCTCACACACACACACTCACACACACACACACACACATCTGCACTTAGAAACACACCAGTCCAGACACTCTAGATCAGGGACGATTCTAGGATCAACCCTTTAGGGGTGACCAGCCTCTATGCTCAAACTGCACGTGTCTCCGTCTTTGCACTGACAATCACACACAAACATACTCAATGTAGCTGACGCTTTTGTCCGAAGCAACTTACAATAATTGCATTTAACGTAGGAAAAGCCAATGTACTACTACTTGCCAGAACTCACACGTGCATCTTCTTTCTAAAACAATTGACTAAGAACATAATCTAGTGCTGAAGGCAAAGTGCAACAATAGCAATCTCAAATACAATAGGTGTTTAATAGGGAGGATTGTGGTAGTACTTCTTGAAGAGATGAGTTTTGAGCCTGCAGTGAAAGATGGGCAGTGACTCTGCTGTCCTGACATCAGTGGGCAGTTGGTTCCACCCCTGCGGGGCCAGGACAGAGAAGAGCTGTGACCGTGTCGATCGACCGCAGGGGCCTGGGACTGATGGGCCAGGGCAACCAGTTACCCCGAGGTAGCACAGCGAATAGTAATCACTCTTTAAACAAACCTGCCCCCATATATAATGACTAGGGCTGGGTATCATTTCAAAAATTACGATACCAGTACCAATACCAGTACCCTTAAAGTGATACCGATACCAATTGAATACTTCGATCGATACTTTGAATTTATTTTTTGCATTTTTTCCATTCCATAACCATCATGTGAATGGAAGCATTCAGTTATGTAAAATGCCATCAATCCTATCACATTCAAATAATTTTTTACAAGAATACATTTTGAAAGTGTTTAAAAGAGTATCAAACTGCATTTATTACAATATAACTACTGACAGGGACTACACATTTTTCAGTCATCCGTGACCTTGCAGCTAATGTGAATGGTGTGTCAGGGCTGCTGCTGGGGGTGGTAACATCAGCAGTAGCAGTTGAGGTGCTAGTAGGCCTAGGGGGTTCTTAACATTAAGCATACCATTAGTTAATAACGTTAGCCTAAACACATTTCACTGCTTCAGAAGTTAAAATACCACTAAGTAACCAATGCACTAAGCAATGCATTACAGTAGGGTTGCTAATGCTAGCTAGCTAGGTAATGGGGGAAATCCGTGTTTTTATGCATTTATTTTTACCATACGCCATAGGCGTGTAGTATAACCATACCTTTGAGCGTTTTGGTGGCATTATCTCAGCATGCTAAACTGTGTCAACAACTCGCAGTTGCAGCATGGGTTGCAGTCGATTTCACCAGACGGATTGTAGCTGTCTGCCGTAATGGGCCAATCACGCGTCGCATTAAATTGAAGAACGCTTGCGGTGATTGGACCATATTACAACATCTTTTTATCCTAGATCTCAATACAAAAAGGATCGAATGAAGTACTGGTTTGACTGAAGACGTTTCGATGCTACTTGGTATCAGTTTGTTTCGATCCAGTTCTACAAGGTATCGAGTAACGATACCCAGCCCTAATAATGACTAAACCCTGTTTACTGTTTAACTTTTTATTTTATATACAATGTATTATATCTATAATTATATTTATACCATGGCCTGGGTTAATACTCTTTCCTGATTGGCCAGCAGACGTGCGTTAAAACCGTGTATACGCACACGTAGCACACGTAGTTCGGCTGAAGTTTAATTACCGATCTAAATCAATGCGCCGGCTTTGACAGCAACCCAAATGAGCTCATCCCATAGCCTGCTGTACCATTGCTAGCTAGCCATGAACGAAGTGTTGGATACTGCATATTTGCTGTGCAACGCATCCATTGTCCAGTTGTCAAATCTATTTGCCAACAAACTCTTTATGACAGCCAGACACCTCACTGTCCCTAAATCAAAAACAGTTTTTTCACTTTGTGTTATAACGTGGTGGTGCACGTTAGTGGTGTAGTAGCCAGATATGATTTTGTAACGTCAGTCTAAGAGTTGCAGTAAAAAAAAACAGACGTATGGAAAACGGTCTCCGCTTTCTCCAGTTTTAAGGCACCACGTGGAGGCGAAGAACCACCCGACGCGCAGTGCCTCCGCAAAGTTCCTTAAAACCGTTTAACGCACACCTATGAGTTGATTATCCCGCTTATACCATGGCCCCACATGCCAAAGACAAATAAATATATGCCATTTACTCGCATTTTCTACATTAAAATATAAAGAAATGTTATTTATGTGTTGCTCACTGCTGAGTGTCATTATAGTCCCTAACTGCTAAATCACGTTGCTATGGAATTACAAATTGAATACTGTATAATATTTCTTGGAGGAACAGCGATGACATCCAATAGTTAACATGGGTTTGGAACCGTAAGTGAAATGGAAAGTTTCTTTCAGCAATGTCTCTCAACCCTGGATACGACCTAGCAACCAACCAATGAGCCTAGCAACCAAAACTAGCTATTCCATAGCCTACTGTACCCATATATCTATGACTGTAGCTACCTGATATTGCTAGATAGCAATGAGCGAAGTGTAGGCTACTGCATATTTGCTGTGAAACATATAAATCGTCCAGCTGTCAAACCTAGTTGCAAACAAAATATGTATGATAGCCAGATTGTCCTCAACTCCAAAAGTATTGTTTTCATGTCGTGGTATATTGTCAGTCGTATTCAATACATCCATGGTCGTATCGTTCATTGTGAGTTGATTTGCGAGGACGGGAGGTGTCGTATCATTATGTGAAGCAGGGTTATTAGAATCCAGCAATTGCCTCAGTTTTATATTTTGATACTTCTGAAATGAGAGAAAAGAAGCAATTAGGGCAATTCATTTACTACTGTATCAGTACTTACTAAACAATTCAACTGTCTTACTCAAATCCCATTCACCCACTCACAGCCTAGTGTGAAGCACCTTGCATTAGCTTCAACACCAGACTAAACCATGCACAATTCTGAACATGTAGGCTACAGTAAGAACCAACTCCACAAGATACACTAGCCAATATCCGAGAACATGAAAGCCATGTTGTTATATAGGAATCTGTTAACAGTGAACTAATATACTGTACCATGAGGTCCAGCTGGACTTGTAGTATGGAAATGAGTGCCACTGCTCCTGTCGGTCTGTGCATCATTGTCCCTCTCTTCATCACTGTTCTGCTCTCCCCTTCTCTTTCTGAGTCACTTTCTTCTCTCTCTAGGGCTCTGTCTAGGTCTCTGATATTTTTTTCTTCAGTCATCACTCAGTTCTTCTTCATTGCTCTTTCCTCCCTTACTCATGCTTTTCTCTTCTCTTCCTTGACTGTTCTCCTGTCCCTTACTCTGCTCTTCGCCTTTGTCTGACTCCCCTCCTGTCTTTGTTTTTTGGAGTTGAAAAAAGCTGGCTATGCCACCACTTTTCTCCTTCCTTTTCATGTTTGCATCTGCTGGACCTACAGTATTCAAGAAAAGGGGGGGTTAGTGAGAGGCTGAGCATGCGTAGCTGAAATAGCTAGCGTTAGCTAGATATACTACACTGAGCTAACAAGCTAGCTACCGGTCCTCCTCTACAGGCTATTGCAGCAGGTAGGCTACGACAAGAAAACAAAATCCAATAACTGTCTCAATAAATCAGTTAACTGGGGACCAAAGCCCTCGGTGCTGCTTACGTTCGTTGCCTGCCTAGTGCCTATATCAGCGCGAACGTGCGCGTATCGCTCGCTCATACATATTTGACTGTTCTCCCCCCTCCCGAATATTTTTTTTTACAATATTCGTACGAGTGTACTATTCGGGAAAAAGCTACTATTTGTACTCATCCGAATACCGTATTCTTATTCGGGCACACCCCTACACTCCAGTAGATCCCTGGGCTCACGAGAGATGAATGGTGCCTCCACACCTTGGGAGAACAGATGACACAGTGGTCCTGAGACTGATGTGACCTTTTTCAATCCTGACCTGATTCTGGAAGCTGAAGGTTCTTTGTCTTCTTGTGTCTGATCTTTCTGATTATTAAGGAGAAGCTAAGATTCATCAGCAGTGTCATTTTGGGTTTTTGAGATATGAGTTTTGAGTAAATGACCCAAATTCAGCCACAAACGCAAATTCATACACACAAATGAACTCCCTACAGTACCTCTCTCAGCTTATACATTGTTTATTAAAAAAGGTTTATAAAAAAATATACATCATGATCAAGTTAAAATGCAGCTGTCCAGACATCCAACCAACAAATACATTTCCATCCCAGTGCTTGTTCCATATCTGGGGCACATTTCAAGTCTCGTCGTAATATGCGAGCTATATCGTGAGGGAATGGATGAAGGACTTAAACAAACTGATTGTAAGGACTATATATTGGAGAATTGAGAATATTATTCAAAAAGAAAAGGGCAGGATTGCTCGAAAGTTCAGACTGGTGTGAGGAAGGTACTATTTGGTCGGGAACAAAGAAGATCAGTCCGCTTGGCTGATTAACTATCGTATCCACTAAGATGCTATATAGCTCAAACTCGTAAATCACCTGTCTGATTGTTATAATGTGAACTGAACACAGCATTACAATGTAGGCCTTTTCCTAGTTTTTTCAAAAGCCTCTGGATCTGCCTATTACACTAGAACACAGCTCCAGATTTTGAGTGCCGAAACGTAGCCCCAGCCGTATCCTGAGGTCTCTGGGTTTGAGCTTCATTTTGGCTGCGGTAGAGTCATTGCTAGGCACAAATGTAGGCGAAAACGCAGTAGTGTAATCAAGGCCTAAGAAACCAGGTCCATTCCAAATTCCACGACAGGTCTTTCTCTTTCTCCAACTCCCTTCTCCTTCATCTATCGCTTCTTCAATAGCTGGTGGTGAACCTGAGAGGAGAGAGAAAGGGGGAATGAGAAAGAGAGAGAAAGTAGGGAGGGGGGGGGGGCGGATTTGTGTGTAAACTCTTCTTGTACTGTTCTGTATGTGTCGTTGTACAGTGTGTCTAGTTGCCTTCCAGGGACAATAAAGATGTTCTGAATATAAACAATAAAGATGTTCAGAATATAGACTGATTTTCCGATCATAAAAGTCAATTTGATATCAAACACACACACATGCACACTATTGCTTACAAAGATGGGGTCCTTTTTGAGGCAGGCTTCAGTGAACTCTGTGCAGCTCTTGGATGAACTGTATGAACACACTGGTGTATTTTTAAGTGTCCTAAAGAAGTGAAGTTCTTTCCACACTGGTCACAGTGGTATGGCTTCTCTCCTGTATGAACACACTGGTGTCTCTTTAAGTGTCCTAAAGAAGTGAAGTTCTTTCAACACTGGTCACAGTGGTATGGCTTCTCTCCTGTATGACCACGCTGGTGCATCTTTAAGTGTCCTGACTGAGTGAAGGTCTTCCCACACTGGTCACAGTGGTATGGCTTCTCTCCTGTATGAACACGCTGGTGTGTCTTTAACTCTGCTGACGTAGTGAAGTTCTTCCCACACTGGTCACAGTGGTATGGCTTCTCTCCTGTATGAACACGGTGGTGTCTCTTTAAGTGTCCTGCCATAGTGAAGTTCTTTCCACACTGGTCACAGTGGTATGGCTTCTCTCCTGTATGAACACGCTGGTGTGTCTTTAACTCTGCTGACGTAGTGAAGTTCTTCCCACACTGGTCACAGTGGTATGGCTTCTCTCCTGTATGAACACGCTGGTGGGTCTTTAGGTTTCCTGACATAGTGAAGTTCTTTCCACACTGGTCACAGTGGTATGGCTTCTCTCCTGTATGACCATGCTGGTGGGTCTTTAGGTTTCCTGACATAGTGAAGTTCTTCCCACACTGGTCAAAGTGGTATGGCTTCTCTCCTGTATGAACACGCTGGTGTGTCTTTAAGTGTCCTGACTGAGTGAAGGTCTTCCCACACTGGTCACAGTGGTATGGCTTCTCTCCTGTATGACCACGCTGGTGCATCTTTAAGTGTCCTGACTGAGTGAAGGTCTTCCCACACTGGTCACAGTGGTATGGCTTCTCTCCTGTATGAACACGCTGGTGCATCTTTAAGTGTCCTGACATATTGAAGTTCTTTCCACACTGGTCACAGTGGTATGGCTTCTCTCCTGTATGTACACGCTGGTGTGTCTTTAAGTGTCCTGACATAGTGAAGTTCTTCCCACACTGGTCACAGTGGTATGGCTTCTCTCCTTTATGAACACGCTGGTGTGTCTTTAACTCTGCTGACGTAGTGAAGTTCTTCCCACACTGGTCACAGTGGTATGGCTTCTCTCCTGTATGAACACGCTGGTGTCTCTTTAAGTGTCCTGCCATAGTGATGTTCTTTCCACACTGGTCACAGTGGTATGGCACACTGGTCACAGTGGTATGGCTTCTCTCCCGTATGAACACGCTGGTGGGTCTTTAAGCTTCCTGACATAGTGAAGTTCTTCCCACACTGGTCACAGTGGTATGGCTTCTCTCCTGTATGAACACGCTGGTGGGTCTTTAAGCTTCCTGACATAGTGAAGTTCTTTCCACACTGGTCACAGTGGTATGGCTTCTCTCCTGTATGAACACGCTGGTGGGTCTTTAGGTTTCCTGACATAGTGAAGTTCTTTCCACACTGGTCACAGTGGTATGGCTTCTCTCCTGTATGACCACGCTGGTGGGTCTTTAGGTTTCCTGACATAGTGAAGTTCTTCCCACACTGGTCACAGTGGTATGGCTTCTCTCCTGTATGAGCACGCTGGTGTGTCTTTAACTCTCCTGATGTAGTGAAGTTCTTTCCACACTGGTCACAGTGGTATGGCTTCTCTCCTGTATGACCACGCTGGTGCATCTTTAAGTGTCCTGACTGAGTGAAGGTCTTCCCACACTGGTCACAGTGGTATGGCTTCTCTCCAGTATGAACACGCTGGTGTGTCTTTAACTCTGCTGACGTAGTGAAGTTCTTCCCACACTGGTCACAGTGGTATGGCTTCTCTCCTGTATGAACACACTGGTGTCTCTTTAAGTGTCCTAAAGAAGTGAAGTTCTTTCAACACTGGTCACAGTGGTATGGCTTCTCTCCTGTATGAACACGCTGGTGTGTCTTTAACTCTGCTGACGTAGTGAAGTTCTTCCCACACTGGTCACAGTGGTATGGCTTCTCTCCTGTATGAACACGCTGGTGCATCTTTAAGTGTCCTGACTGAGTGAAGGTCTTCCCACACTGGTCACAGTGGTATGGCTTCTCTCCTGTATGAACACGCTGGTGCATCTTTAAGTGTCCTGACATATTGAAGTTCTTTCCACACTGGTCACAGTGGTATGGCTTCTCTCCTGTATGTACACGCTGGTGTGTCTTTAAGTGTCCTGACATAGTGAAGTTCTTCCCACACTGGTCACAGTGGTATGGCTTCTCTCCTGTATGAACACGCTGGTGTGTCTTTAACTCTGCTGACGTAGTGAAGTTCTTCCCACACTGGTCACAGTGGTATGGCTTCTCTCCTGTATGAACACGCTGGTGTCTCTTTAAGTGTCCTGCCATAGTGATGTTCTTTCCACACTGGTCACAGTGGTATGGCACACTGGTCACAGTGGTATGGCTTCTCTCCCGTATGAACACGCTGGTGGGTCTTTAAGCTTCCTGACATAGTGAAGTTCTTCCCACACTGGTCACAGTGGTATGGCTTCTCTCCTGTATGAACACGCTGGTGGGTCTTTAAGCTTCCTGACATAGTGAAGTTCTTTCCACACTGGTCACAGTGGTATGGCTTCTCTCCTGTATGAACACGCTGGTGGGTCTTTAGGTTTCCTGACATAGTGAAGTTCTTTCCACACTGGTCACAGTGGTATGGCTTCTCTCCTGTATGACCACGCTGGTGGGTCTTTAGGTTTCCTGACATAGTGAAGTTCTTCCCACACTGGTCACAGTGGTATGGCTTCTCTCCTGTATGAGCACGCTGGTGTGTCTTTAACTCTCCTGATGTAGTGAAGTTCTTTCCACACTGGTCACAGTGGTATGGCTTCTCTCCTGTATGACCACGCTGGTGCATCTTTAAGTGTCCTGACTGAGTGAAGGTCTTCCCACACTGGTCACAGTGGTATGGCTTCTCTCCAGTATGAACACGCTGGTGTGTCTTTAACTCTGCTGACGTAGTGAAGTTCTTCCCACACTGGTCACAGTGGTATGGCTTCTCTCCTGTATGAACACACTGGTGTCTCTTTAAGTGTCCTAAAGAAGTGAAGTTCTTTCAACACTGGTCACAGTGGTATGGCTTCTCTCCTGTATGAACACGCTGGTGTGTCTTTAACTCTGCTGACGTAGTGAAGTTCTTCCCACACTGGTCACAGTGGTATGGCTTCTCTCCTGTATGAACACGCTGGTGCATCTTTAAGTGTCCTGACTGAGTGAAGGTCTTCCCACACTGGTCACAGTGGTATGGCTTCTCTCCTGTATGAACACGCTGGTGTGTCTTTAAGTGTTCTGACATAGTGAAGTTCTTCCCACACTGGTCACAGTGGTATGGCTTCTCTCCTGTATGAATATGCTGGTGTCTCTTTAAGTGTCCTGACTGAGTGAAGGTCTTCCCACACTGGTCACAGTGGTATGGCTTCTCTCCTGTATGAACACGCTGGTGTGTCTTTAACTCTGCTGACGTAGTGAAGTTCTTCCCACACTGGTCACAGTGGTATGGCTTCTCTCCTGTATGAACACGCTGGTGTGTCTTTAACTCTGCTGACGTAGTGAAGTCTTTCCCACACTGGTCACAGTGGTATGGCTTCTCTCCTGTATGAACACGCTGGTGTCTCTTTAAGTGTCCTGCCATAGTGAAGTTCTTTCCACACTGGTCACAGTGGTATGGCTTCTCTCCTGTATGAACACGCTGGTGTCTCTTTAAATGTCCTGCCATAGTGAAGTTCTTTCCACACTGGTCACAGTGGTATGGCTTCTCTCCTGTATGACCACGCTGGTGCATCGTTAAGTGTCCTGACTGAGTGAAGGTCTTCCCACACTGGTCACAGTGGTATGGCTTCTCTCCTGTATGAACACGCTGGTGTGTCTTTAACTCTGCTGACGTAGTGAAGTTCTTCCCACACTGGTCACAGTGGTATGGCTTCTCTCCTGTATGAACACGCTGGTGTGTCTTTAACTCTCCTGACATATTGAAGTTCTTTCCACACTGGTCACAGTGGTATGGCTTCTCTCCTGTATGAACACGCTGGTGGGTCTTTAGGTTTCCTGACATAGTGAAGTTCTTTCCACACTGGTCACAGTGGTATGGCTTCTCGGCTGTATGAACACGCTGGTGTCTCTTTAAATCTACTGACCCAGTGAAGTTCTTTCCACATTGGTCACAGTGGTATGGCTTCTCTCCTGTATGTACACGCTGGTGTCTCTTTAAGTGTCCTGACATAGTGAAGTTCTTCCCACACTGGTCACAGTGGTATGACTTCTCTCCTGTATGAACACGCTGGTGTTTATTTAAGTTTCCTGACATAGTGAAGTTCTTCCCACACTGGTCGTGGTGGTATGGCTTCTCTCCTGTATGAACACACTGGTGCGTCCTGAGATTAGCCTTTAGACTGAAGTTCTTCCCACACTGGTCACAGTGGTATGATCTTGGCTTGTCAATGTCTCTCTGTCTCTGGCCGGGAGCTGCAGTGAGCGGGGTGTTGGAGGTGGTGAAAGGGAGTGATCAAGAGGAGCAGGATGGGAGAGTCTCTAGTCTGATCTCTCCGTTCCTTAGCAGAGAGATGTAGAGGTTGTCACGGCTGCTCTTGATGTGATTGTGGAGGGAGATCTGGGAGTTTTAGGAGAATTGGCACTCGGACCAGGAGCACACCTGGGGCAAGTCTGACATCACTTCTGGGATTGAGAGTGAAAGAGAGACATTACAAACATTAAAATGATTATCACACATTTAGTACAAGTTCAAATACTGTATAGGGTGATTATATGTAGCTAGTGAAGGGGGGGGGACACAACCACATGACGACTTCCGATTGTGGACAGGAGAGAGAAAGATATGCAACAGGTTCCTCTGGCTGAGCTCGGAGGGAAAGCGACAGAGGAGAGAAAAAGAAGTGACAAAATCTAAATAGGAGAGAAAACATGTAATACGTTGAAGCCCACGGTGTTAACTTAGATAGCTAGAATAAGCTAGCCAGCACTCCTTAACTTATGTCAAGCTACCATGTTCCATGGCAACTAAGAGCATTCCATTCTGTTCATAGATAGCATGGCTGCCTAATATCGGCAATTTGCGTGCCCCACAACAGCAATTTGCACAGGCGCCATTGCAGTGCATCACATACTGTCCCCTGTATCGTTGCATCCATGAGTGTCCTGAATTTCACGCTGTATGCCCACGTCTTGACTGCTGTCTGGCACCATGGGAAAAAGACAGAGGAGAGAGGGAAGGCCGGAAGAGGAGAGCTACTTGGACAGCGGTTACTATTATGACTAGCAGACCTCTGGTTGTTTCAGCTTTAAGGAAAAGAAGTGGATGAGAGAGAGATGGAGGAGAAGACAGAGGGAAGGAGAGTCTAGGACAGCTACCTCTAGTGGTGCTCTTTTTGTCCCAGAAGTAGTCGAAAGAGCTCTTGTATCTTTACTCCTGTCCGTACCAGACCAGCAGGTTAATTGGGTCAATGCGTTGCTCCTCCCATGTTAATAGGAACTGATGATATTTAGGTAGGAACTCTCCTGTTGTTGGCTAGGTGTTGCTGCACGGAGGGAAAACAGCTTTTGACCACACACGCACTCACAAACATGCGTACCGGGTTGTTTGCTGGATTATTGGATTATTGATTATGGAAGGACAATAAATGGACCAAGTGTTCGCACAACAGTTTATTGTCCGACTACTTTATCAACAAACACGGTAACGTAAAATGTGTCAATTAGATCAATCCGGAGCAGCAGCGCCATAGTGGCTTAAAGCACTAGGCTTAGGCCTTCACGTAGCCTTTTTATTTGCATCTGATTGTATATAGGCCTCTGGATTCATTGAGAGTTGCTTCTCTATGAACTTCCTTCTATTAGTTCTATCACACAGTCCCTTATCATGTCTGGATCCTGCTGTTTCTGTCTCTCTAGTGGCATGCTGTTCAGCATTATGCTCATCTCTGGTTGCGTGTGCATCTCTCTCCATCTGTCTCTGCCTAGACGTATGCTTTCAAGAGCTTCTTTATCTCTGGTTGCTTGTGCGTCTGTATCTATCTGTGTAGCTCTGCTGGCTGGCTGCTCTGCAGCATGTTTAGTTCTGTCTGCTTGTGCGTCCCTCTCTGGGGTTGTTTTGTCCCTCTGCTACTTTCTCTTTTACTGTCTCTTCTCTTTTCTCACTAAATCCATGTCATAGTTGGACTGACAAGTAATGGATTGAGATGCTACGAGGCTGTAATTGATTTCCTTTTCACAAGTTTTGCTAATGTCTTTTACAGTTTGGTTGTGTGCTATTTAGGACATTTAGCCCTATCTGTGGTCCGTCTACCATGAACCTGAATCATTTCATTGGTCGTTTCAGTATTGAGCTAGCTGCAGTTTTTCTGCAAGCTCTCACTGGGCTACAATGGAAGTCAATGGGCCACCTGTAAATAAGTTGGAAAACTATGATAATTGTGCTTTTCTGAGACAGGAAAGCGCGGGAAGCACAGGGTGTAATCTTACCAGTCTCATTATGCTCTCTTGTGAAATGTATCGCAATCCGAATATTTGTAGGTGTCTGGCATGACTTGCACATAGTCCTCCGTGGGAACAATGAAAACAAGCACCAGGGGAATGCTTATGTCCAAGTCATGCCAAACAAGTAAAAATATTGGGATTACGATACATTTCACAGGAGAGCATATTGAGACTGGTAAGATTACACCCTGTGCTTCCCATCCCAGTAAAGCCCATTTTCACTAACACAAATCCCCATATATCTATCCATCCATCCATCCATCCAAGTAAGTATGAATGGATAACTATCTGTATGTCTTCTATATTTTACTTCAATTCAAAGGGCTTTATTGGCATGGGAAACATACATTTACAATGCCAAAGCAAACATCCCAAAAGGTCACAGAAATGTTACGGTTGAATCGAATTAATAAGTGTAATATTTACAAATGTATTTAAATTAATTTAAATGGTAACTTTAAAGTTTGTATGTACAGTGTGTATATGAATAGTGATCAGTGTGGTGTGCAGGGATACTGATTCAAGAGTTTCAATCGTGGAACCAAACCAACAAGCTATCTGATCAATCGTGTCCAAATCCAAATTTACTAGAGCACTTTAAAGTGCTCGGGAATAAAAATGCGTGAACCTCCCCCTGACAGAAATATAATAATAAGGATTTTAATAAGGTGTTAAGAAAATAACGCGTTCCGTTTTCGAGTCAGCCCAGGTTGTGGCCTCTAGTTTTGCTCATGAATTACGTTATACGGCCATGATCTCCACTTAATGTCACCAGCGAATTAAAGAAGTGAACGCACGCATCTCCGACCAGCAACAGAGAAATGACCTGAAAACTGACCGCATGTCGGCATGTTCGCTCCACGCGCTTCCCTCTCAACATGGTCATACTAAACAGCTTGCTGAATTCCGAAAAGATGAATAAACTATTCTGTTTTCGATTCAAATGTGTAGCTGTATGACCCTCCCCTGGACTCAAATAAAAGAACAGTAACCCTCTCCTGGACTCAAATAAAAGAACAGTAACCCTCCCCTGGACTCAAATAAAAGAACAGTAACCCTCCCCTGGACTCAAATTCAAAAACAGTCGTCTAACCCTCCCTTGTTCATTCGAAGTTCACTTCCTAAACCGAAGCCCCAAACGGCGGCGCTATAATCTTTCAAAAATAAAAAATAACATACAACTTACCGAATTGAGGATTGTCGTAGCCTACAGTGAAAGGCTAGTGAGTAGATTGTGATGGAAACTTTGTTTACTCAAAAAGAATAAAGAGATCGTCTCTTGTTTTCTTCAGATGGATAAAACAAATCTTTGCAATGAGGAATCTTTGCAGGCGTGACAAACAGTGTTCGACAGTGAAAAGTTTTCAAGGTAGAGAGAGAGACAAATTAAGAACACAATTTATACACACATTTAGTCGTGACTGCTAGTCTTTTCAATGCTCTTAACCAATCGGTGAAAGCCGGGAACAATGACGCGTTTCACTGTTCAGATCTGGTCTAGAGCCCGCCTCCTGAGACCGGAAAATACCTGACCCCCTCTTCTGGATATGTAATTGTAATATCTTGCACTATATTACATACGTACTATATATATTACAATATTACATAATCAGGGTCGGACAGCGGCGTAACCTTTACTGACGTTTACTGATATACTTTGGGAAAGTGCATTACAGGGCATGGCCATCACTGACTAACTAACACTGCACTGCTATATCTACCTAGGTCAGGGGTGGCCAACCCGCGGCTCGCGAGCCGCATGCGGCTCTTTGCCCGTCAATGTGCGGCTCCTCCATCCATCCCCCCAAAAAAGTTGGCTTGCGGCTCTTCCATCCTTTCATTAAAAAATAAATTCATTCATTCCATAAGAACGTTTCTCTCTCTCTAGTTTCGCTGTGCATTTCTTCCCGCCCATTTTAGTTTATTGCAGATTTGTCATAAAATCATGATTCGTTTAGTGAGGAAGTCGCGTGAGAACCACTTCAAACCAATCATATAGGTAGCAAATCACCTTGGTAACAAAATTATTAGCTGCGTTTACATGGACAGTTTGAATCGGTTTCAAATAGGTTTGGAAGATTGAAAATATGTCATATAAACACCTCAATCCGACTGAAATGCCCCAACCCGATTGAAATTCCAATCGCTTTCAAGGAGGTAGTTTAAACCTTTTCGAAACCGTTTGGTCCGTCATGTACCCTACTAACACACGCAGGTTGCGCAAACGTTCGACATACGGCCGCTATAGGTGACGATTCGTGCGCGCCGCGTGCGGAAATTACGCGGCCATTTACGGAAACGCGAGATCTGCCGTTTAGTAGACGCTACGTAAGAACGACACGTCATTCCGAAGTTGCGGCCGCGTGCAAAGAACGCACGTGATCACGTGGGCAGGAACCTCCGTTATAAACTCACCTGGCTGACACTAGATTTACAGGTATTTATATGACTTGGTCTGCACGTCTTTTTCGCACGGTGCAAATACGGTGCGGCCGCGTGCAAAAAACGTGGGCAGGAACTTCCGTAATAAACTCACTTGGCTGACACTAGATTTACAGGTATTTATATGACTTGGTCTGCACGTCTTTTTCGCACGGTGCAAATATGGTCACTTACTTACTAAACCCTGACCACTGGCTATATTTAGCATTTGCAGTACCACTGGCTATATTTAGCATTTACCAGTACAAAAACGAATTAATGCTATATGGGGATATAGCAGCAAGCATTATGATACAAACCAATATAAGACTGAACAGTTTAGAACATTTTATTACACAAAGTACATTACAAATTAAAAGTATACATATTTACAAGGATGAGGTTTACGGTCTGTCACATTACGCATAGCCAGAAAAGCAAAAAAAAGCATGTACAAGCTCTGGCTAGCAACCCATTATCTGACAATTGCAAAAGTTCTAAAAACAAAAATGAAACCAGACCGGGAACAGACCGTTGTATCCCACAAAAAAAAGGTTAAAATTTACAAAAACTATTTACAAAAAAGGCATCCATCCTGGCAGGCTGGAAAGGCAGGTTTAGGGAGACGGGCTGGGGGTCACCCACATCTGAATCGAGGGTCTGGGCAGAAGAGGTCATCCTCATCTGAATACTCCACTGTGGTCAGGGCTGGAGCTGCGGTCAGGGGCTGGGCTGGGGAGGTCAGCTGGGCTGGATCAGATGCCTAAGGACATAATGAAATGGCTGTAAAAGCAAGTCGCATACGTTCATTGGAAGCGTGCCATGTCACTGGATACGAGACTGCCTGACATCACATACCTTTTTGCATCGAGCAGGGGCATGTTTCAGCATCTCCTGCAGCTGGGCAGACACCTCCGTCACAGTGGTGCTTGGCTTACAGGCCATAACTGCACCTTTTAACCAAAAAGGGAATGGTTTCAATGCACATGGCATGAAGCAAAGACAATGTATTATTTTGCGAAAATATGAACAATCCCTTACGTAAAATAACATTGTAGAGGGTCATATTCTTCAGAGGCTTCTTCCCCCTCTTCCCATGGACGCTGTAGACACACCACACTCTGTGTATGGCAATGGCTGACAGCACCCGCCGGACCACATCTGGCAGATCTTTGCCGCCAATGGAACTCAGATATCGTGTCTGCAAAACATAAAGACAATCATTTACTTTTACATTTCCTTAACACTTCTCTGCAAAAATAAGGAACAAAGTTCTGCCTTGAAGTTACTCACCATCTTCCTTTGATGATCCTTGTCCTTCAGCTGCTCCTCCAAGACCAGCAGCTCCTCCTCCGTTTTAGCAGGGTGCAGGTCATCCAGTACTGCTCCCCGATAGCTGTCTGCAGACTCGCCGGACAGTCTCTGCTCCAGCCTCATCATTGTCTGTGCCATCTCCCTCAGACTCTGCATGACGCTGGAGAACTGCTGACACATCATCCTCTGGAAGTCTGGATATTAAACACAGATGTGGCTATAAGTAATTGTACGGTCCCATAATGGATATTCAGCTCAAAGTATATCCCTACATGCAGCATGAAGTAGTTCACAAAATTCAGCATACCAGCATCTGCAGAGCTTGATGGCAACACTGCTGGAGCTGTTGGTCTCACAGGCGATGGCATCAGAGAACTACCTGAAAACCAGAGGATAAAGGGATGAGCAGGAAACTATGGTGCTGGCGGCGTAGTGATTCTGGCATAAGGGGAAGAATCAACTCGACATGAGACATGTCAGACCCTGACCTGGCCGGGGTGCTAATCGCTGATGCATGCTGCTCGTGCCTGGACGTCTGAAGGGCTGAAGGGCCTGGGCTCACAGCGCCTTGGCTCAAAGGACCCGGGCGATGAACATCTACTGCCGAGTAGTGAGATGTGAGATGAGCGAATTAGTGAACTGAGTACATGAGTCTTCAGACAGTCCTGAGTTAACTGTAAGTGTGCAAATATGCATAGACATTTCACCAACACAAACATGCATGGATACCTGCATTGATAACTGGCAGAGCAGGCCTTCCGGCTCTGGCACCTGGCATAGCTGGTCTGGTGTGAGTTCTGCCGACCGGCTGCCTGGGCACTGGAACATATAGTAGAGGTAAATTAGCTCAGATTAGTCAACTCAAGTAGTACTCTTTTGGGACTGTTGAATGCACTTTATTATATTACCTTCGTCACTGGAGTCATAGCGTGTGTTGCGCTGTCTCTTCCTTGTGTCTTGGGAGTTAATCCATTGATGACTGCTGCTCAAACACCTTCGCCAAGGCACTGGCTACTTCATAATGCTCTGTGTGTTCCTCAGCAGAGACAGAGGTTGTCATGGCTCCTCTTGATGTGCTTGTGGAGGTAGATCTGGGAGGTATAGGAGAATGGGCACTCAGAGCAGGAGAACACCCAAGTCTTGCACAGCAATGAGAGAGACCATTAAAAAGGATTATCTCACCTGTAGTACAAGTTCAAATATAGAGTGATTATACGTCATTGTAAATGAGAGCTTACTCTCAATTGATTCACGAGGTTAAATAAAGATTGAATGAATATGTAGCTAGTGGGGGGTTACAACCACACAACTGTGGAGAGAGAATGAGACACTTGGTTCCCTCCTCTACTGGTGTTCATGGCCATGGCCACACACCTGGAATACTCCAACCCTGATTTAAAGGCATAAAAGTGGGGAACACATCCTGGCGTCAGTGATGCGTCTTATGAATCTCACATGTCTACCGCTAACTCAATATCAATATTCCCATTTGTTTATCCCGTCTTTGGAAACGTATGTGCATTTGTACTTACGTGTGCCTGCCTATATTGATGATCAGGTGTTTCTCCACCTAAGGGCTGGCCAGACAGAACCATCAGAGACCATTGGGCTGAGCTGAGGAGAGAGCGACATGTTAGAGTGTATGTGTGCATATGTATATGGTGCTCTTCTGTTAATACTCATGAGGGCATTCAACTGAACAAGACTCACAGAGCCTGTGGTGCTGTCCCAGGACTGCCCCTGGCCACGCCTGTCCCCGTCTTAGCGCCTCTTCCTGCCCCGCTCACCTGCTTCTTGCTCAGTTCAAACAAGAACTGGGAGGTTGGCAACTGAGAGCATGGGAGGGGAGGGAGGGGAGAGAGGGAGAGAGAGAGAGAGAGTGGGTGGGTGACCCTCTCGTTGGCTGACATGCACACTCCACAGGACCACGTGCCAAAAGCCAAGATGGCTGCTATAACAAATCCTGCTAGCTAGCCTAGCTCCGTTGTTGGGGCTTCTAGTGTTCTGTTTACGTTAAAATCGGAAAAATGAATGCCTAAAAACAAACACATACTAACGGTGTCGTGGGTTAATGCGAAATCAATGAGTAAGCTAATTATCACATTTTATTCCAAGCGATGAAACAGTACGAACGTGCAGGAGCTCGCGCGAGCCTGTAATTAGGAAACAATGGCCCACATTGCCCGTAATTAGGAAACAATGGCCCACAACAACACTTCATAAAAGTTATAGTGTACACAACTGAAATATTCTCACGTTGCCAAGCCAACATTATAATTTAAGCTACAATTACACAAAAGCGAACGTTTTAACAATAATTGCGAGAGTAATTTTACGTAGGCTACTTAGCTAGCCATGTACAGAAAAAGGCTAATCACGTTAGCTGGCTAGCTAGTTAGCCAACATTGGAAAGAGCATCTGCATATAGATAATCATTACAATAGGGTAGCTTGCACATAACGTTGGTGTTTTACTGGGACGATACCAAAATACATAGTATGTATGTATACATTGAAATTGAGATACTTACATGATCTGTGTTGTCGACACAAAGACTGCACAGTCTGGTCTTTCTCAATAATTTCTGTATCAAACGGAGCGGAAGTTTCCAAGTGTGTCTTCTTCGCTGGGTTTAGTGGCGGATGTGCATACCGCCACCTACTGGCACAGAGTGTGTAACTTGTTTGTCTAGTTATTAAATTGTGTCACCTAAAGTAGCCCAATGCTTTGCATTCTACGTTCACTGCTCAGCGTTCATTGCTCACATTTAGGTTGCAAAATTAGGAGTTTATTCATAGGCATATTTTTTATCATTATTTTTATTAGGCCTAGACTGCAAATCTTTAGTGTTAATATTTACTGTAAATGAGAAATTACACACAAAACAGACATGCAGGATTTCTCCTCATTATTACAATTCTGTAACTGTATGACTTCAAAATGTATTTTAAAACCTAAGTAATTTACAAATGTTCTGACCCACTGTGACACATTTCCAATAAAGTCAGATTGGGACTGTGATCTAACCACATTGTCACGTTATTTAATTACATCGTAGTTACGGATTTAAGCAGCAGTGGCGGCTACGTTCCCTTACAGTGTACTTGAGGACGGCTATTTTGGTTATTTTGCGACTGAAAAGGCAAGTGTCAGCTAGGTGTCAGCTAGGTCCGCTGCTGGTGACGTCGCAAAGTTACCACAATTACACCAATGTGTCCCGTCAGTTTTACGTACTGTGTTAGTAGGGTATACTACCTTGAAACGGATTGATGCTGCGTTCTGCGTTCATTTTGCGCATGTTCAAGACTTGACTAATCAAGGCACACGCGACAGTTCCGTAGTCAGCTGTTTGTAACCATCGTAACGCAATCACTCACGGCTGCGTGCGCGTTCGAAACATTTGTTTTGTTGTCGTATGTAAACATCCAACCAGTTTACTTTGTATCCCATGTATACGCTCAAGCTGAAATCAGATTGAAATCTACCAGATTGAAAAATATTTGTCATGTGAACGCACCCATTGTAAACAACATAATTTGCTTTGCGTGACGACAAAAGCTAACGTAGCCTAGGCTACTGTACACAACCAAAGAATGGCTGGAAAGAAATGCGCAGCTAAAAGAAAAATAATATGAAGACGAACACAGGACATTTTTTACCCGAGTGGGGAGAGTAATTTTTTCTTCATAGAACGTAATGGTAAGCCATTCTGTCTGATATGCCAGACATCATTGGGACATTTCAAAGCCTCAAATCTCGAGCCCAGTCCAGTCCAGTCCAGTCAAGTCCAGTCCAGCCTAACCCAGTCCAGCCCAGCCTAACCCAGTCCAGCCTAACCCAGCCCAGTTCAGCCTAAGCCAGCCCAGTCCAGCCTAACCCAGTCCAGCCCAGCCTAACCCAGCCCAGTCCAAAATATATTATGTCAGAAAATATCTTGTTGTATGTATTAATTTTAAATAAATTAACTTTAAATGCATGTTTAATGGACAATAATGTTTTTCTTCTTATTTTAGACTGGGGTGCCTTGGGATTTTAAGTACCTATGAAGGGTGCGGTGACTGAAAAAAAGGTTGAGAAACGCTGGTATATATGGTGTGGCTCTGGGTGGTACCACAGTAATTTTTGTGGCTCTTAGTCTCTGACTGGTTGGCCACCCCTGACCTAGGTGATTAACAAGTAGTAGTGCTTAGGTGAACCTCTGTTGCCACCTACTGGACATTGTTAAGAACACATGACCCAACCATAGCATATAGTACAGTAATGGTAAGGCAAGGCAAGGCAAGTTTATTTATATAGCACATTTCAGCCACAGGGCAATTCAAGGTGCTTTACATGAGACATTAAAAGCATTAAAACAAAAAGCAAGACATTAAAGACATTTAAAACAAAAGGCAGGACAAATTAAAAGCATTAAAACAAAAAGCAAGTGGTAGTGACCAGTTCTGACATTACTATGACATTATTATTCTGAAATGCATTTTAGTGACCCCTTCATTTATTTAAGGCCTTTCTGAATGTCCAGTGCTGACCATGTTCCTCCTTGTTTTCCACAGATAAAAAGGTGCAGTCTCTTCTTGTTCTTTAGTCCTGGACCTGGATCAGGGCTACTTCGTTCCATTCATTCTAATATGAGAGGTGTGAACGCAAGACTACTGACGACCACTTCAACCAGACAATACGTAGACTAGATGGTTCCCAAGTGTGAAAGTGTCTGCTCTCCAACTTCAGCGCTATTGAAAAGCTGAATGCCTCCTCATTCTATAAGTGCAAACTGTCTAAATCACCAGCAATTGAAACTGTCTTCTTAGGTACCTGGATCTGGAGGAGAAAAGAAGGGGGCAGAGATCAAGGACTATGCAAACACCTTCCCAGTCCAGTCCGCCTCCCCCTGCTGTTGGCTGTAGCCCTGGTTCTGGACTCGGACTCGGAACTGAATGGTTGATTGATCTTAAAATGACCTCATATTGGAATAATCACTGGTATGTAGGCTATGATTGGTTAGTCAAATAAAGGGAATTATTCGTTTTGGAACTTTTTTTTCTTGGGTGGACTCAATCCTATTTGGGTCCCTAAATTGGGCCTCAATCATCAAAACTTTTATTATAGCTTTAGGAGAGCATAATCAATCTTGCTGGAGATAACATCAATGGATTAAAATTGATTTAATAAGGATTGGTGCCTATTATTATTTCTCTCAGACTCAATCCTTGCAACCCATAGATGAGATGTTCTATAGGGTGTGTTAGGGTACTTGTTTTCCAAAATATGGTACAATGAGGACTTGGGGCGGATAAAAGGATCCATGATCCGTTTTCATTTGTGTTTATGGTCTTCTAACGTTAGACTAGTCTAGATCCTGCTGTAGCCTATTCATATCTACCTGGTTAGATTTCTATCTGATGTTGGCTAGCTAATGTTAGCTGGTGGTGTTATTAGCAAGCTGGCTGGATTTGGACCTGATCCAGGGCTCTTGTTCTTGTGCATTCCATTCATTTCAATATGAGAGGTGTGAACGGCCTATTGGTGGTATTTGGCGCAGCTGCACTGCGTCATGAGTTCATTTTCATTGATGAAGCTGGATTCAATCTATCTAAAACCAGGCGTCAGGGCCGAGATGTTACAGGACAAAGAGCTGTTGTGAATGTCCCTGGGCAGCGTGGGGGAAATATCACCTTGTGTTCCTGGATGAAGAATCAGTGTTTTTTGGTGTGTGGGAGCAGGTCTGTGAGCTTCAAGAATGTTAAGTTGGGGGAGGGGGGGATCCTTTTCCACTAGCCCAGAGAGATAAGGAGGAGGTCTTAAGATGGGGTCATTTTGACTGAAGTATGAGACTCATTGTTTTCTGACCACACATTTGTACTCTGATATCCCTGCTCTGGAGATCAGACATACCTTGTGAGCTCACAATAAAATCATTTAAACATGCCTTAGTTTACGGAATATAATTACTAGATTGATTATCACCCTGCAAAAACCTAGATATGGCCTTTGAGGGCTGAAAACCTTTTCAAGAGGTTCATAAGTCTGCAAGGAGTTCTCCATCACCATGCCACCCTAGGTCCATCCAGTACTGCACACACGATCACGTTCTGAGGGGGCGGCAGCAGCTCAGGAGGTAGACTAGCCGTCTGGGAGCCTCCAGTTCGATTACAGCTATCTCCTCTGCTTCGTTGAAGTGTTCTTGAGCAAGACGCTAATTTAGCCCAATGAGGAGTGATGAAAATGGTTGAAATGTCTGTTAACCTAATCCTGTTCAGCTGCTTCTAATTATGTGCTGTCTTTCTGTGTAGCTGTCAGGGTTCCTTGAAGGGAATGTTGAAGCAGAGGACATGTCTCCCAATCGATAGATTTACATGTTACGTGGGTCAAGGGTGACATTCTCTAGGTTGTACAAAAACACCAACTGTTGTGGCTTCATGGGCGCAGAGGCGCCTCAGCCCCATCTGTGTTACAAGGCCGCGGAACGGTCCGGAGAGACAGCTCTATCTGAGGAGACAGGGAGAAGTGGAACACCCCCCAGTCCTTAATACGTCCACTCAGTCTCACCTTCTTTGATTTAGGTTGGACAGCCATACAGACAGGCCAGCTGAACACTAGACTATATGCCAACGTCTTTTGTATGCTAAACCTTCTGTAATAAACAGCTTTTGATTGTCGCTCAAACCCGTGTTGGAGATTCATTTGGAATACATCAGAAAAGGGACACTGGACTGTGTGGTATTTGAGAGACATTGGGTGCTGTCTTTTATTGAAACAAAACACAACGCAGAGCTAGACAAGGACTTCATAAAAGACAACGAAAGTCAACAGGAGGCTAATACCAGCCGGTGTGTGAATGGGTGAATGAGAGAAGCCATTGTAAAGCTCTTTGAATAAAAGCGCTATATATGTGCAGTCCATTCACCATGAGATATCTGGTGCAGTTGTCCAGGATGGAGCAGAGCAGCCCAGGTTTGTTGTCATGTGGGATAATGTTAGTTTCCACCGGGCTGCTCTGGCCTGGGACTGGTTCACCAACCACCATACATAACTTCACAGGTGTATACACCGTTACCCCCTTACTCCTAACAGTCCAGGGTTGGATACTGAGGGGGGGTCAGTCCAGGATTGGATACTGAGGGGGGGGTCAGTCCAGGATTGGATACTGAGGGGGGGGTCAGTCCAGGATTGGATACTGAGGGGGGGGCAGTCCAGGATTGGATACTGAGGGGGGGGCAGTCCAGGATTGGATACTGAGGCAGGCACACAAATGAACACACTCTCTACAGTACCTCTCTCAGGTTACACAATGTTTATTAAAAAGGTTAATGAAAAAAAAAACATTCTGAAAAGTTTAAAATGCAGCTGTCCAGCCATCCAACCAACGCCAACAGTCACCAACAAATACATTTCCATCCGAGTTTGTGTTCCATGTCAGGTGCGCATCCACTGCTTTTAATATAATCTCAAATCCCCCAAAATAGCCTACTTATTCCAATCTCTAATTGTAATCTCAATCTGCGCTTCTGTGATAACAATATTATAGCCCATCATTACTACTGTTCATCTTATTATTTATTGTTGTATGTTGTAAGAGATACAGTTAAAAACCATGAACTCAACCAGGTTTTTTGGAATTAATTTAAACAGTCGTGTAATCCAGGCCTAAGGCTATGGCTTCTCTCCTGTATGAACACGCTGGTGTTTCTTCAAATTTCCTGACGTAGTGAAGTTCTTTTCACACTGGTCACAGTGGTATGGCTTCTCTCCTGTATGAACACGCTGGTGTGTCTTTAACTCTCCTGACGTAATGAAGTTCTTCCCATACTGGTCACAGTGGTATGGCTTCTCTCCTGTATGAACACGCTGGTGTCTCTTTAAATCTACTGACCCAGTGAAGTTCTTCCCACACTGGTCACAGTGGTATGGCTTCTCTCCTGTATGAACACGCTGGTGTGTCTTTAAGTTTCCTGACATAGTGAAGTTCTTTCCACACTGGTCACAGTGGTATGGCTTCTCTCCTGTATGAGCACGCTGGTGCATCTTTAAGTGTCCTGACTGAGTGAAGGTCTTCCCACACTGGTCACAGTGGTATGGCTTCTCTCCTGTATGAACACGCTGGTGTGTCTTTAACTCTGCTGACGTAGTGAAGTTCTTCCCACACTGGTCACAGTGGTATGGCTTCTCTCCTGTATGAAAACGCTGGTGTCTGTTTAAGTGTCCTGACATGGTGAAGTTCTTTCCACACTGGTCACAGTGGTATGGCTTCTCTCCTGTATGAACATGCTGGTGTGTCTTTAACTCTCCTGATGTGGTGAAGTTCTTTCCACACTGGTCACAGTGGTATGGCTTCTCTCCTGTATGAACACGCTGGTGTGTAATTAAGTTTCCTGATTTAGTGAAGTTCTTTCCACACTGGTCACAGTGGTATAGCTTCTCTGCTGTATGAACACGCTGGTGTCTCTTTAAATCTACTGACCCAGTGAAGTTCTTCCCACACTGGTCACAGTGGTATGGCTTCTCTCCTGTATGAACACGCTGGTGTGTCTTTAAGTTTCCTGACATAGTGAAGTTCTTTCCACACTGGTCACGGTGGTATGGCTTCTCTCCTGTATGAACACACGTCCTGAGATTAGACTGAAGTTCTTCCCACACTGGTCACAGTGGTACGATCTTGGCTTGTCAATGTCTCTCTGCCTCTGGCCAGGAGCTGCAGTGAGCGGGGTGTTGGAGGTGGTGAAAGGGAGTGATCAAGAGGAGCAGGATGGGAGAGTCTCTGGTCAGATCTCTCCGTTCCTTAGCAGAGAGATGTAGAGGTTGTCACGGCTGCTCTTGATGTGATTGTGGAGGGAGATCTGGGAGTTTTAGGAGAATTGGCACTCGGACCAGGAGCACACCTGGGGCAAGTCTGACATCACTTCTGGGATTGAGAGTGAAAGAGAGACACAAACATTAAAATGATTATCACACATTTAGTACAAGTTCAAATACTGTATAGGGTGATTATATGTAGCTAGTGAAGGGGGGAGGACACAACCACATGACGACTTCAGATTGTGGACAGGAGAGAGAAAGATATGCAACAGGTTCCTCTGGCTGAGCTCGGAGGGAAAGCGACAGAGGAGAGAGAAAAAGAAGTGACAAAATCTAAATAGGAGAGAGGAGAGAAAACATGTAATACGTTGAAGCCCACGGTGTTAACTTAGATAGCTGGAATAAGCTAGCCAGCACTCCTTAACTTATGTCAAGCTACCATGTTCCATGGCAACTAAGAGCATTCCATTCTGTTCATAGATAGCGCGGCTGCCTAATATCGGCAATTTGCGTGCCCCACAACAGCAATTTGCACAGGCGCCATGTCAGTGCATCACATACTGTCCCCTGTATCGTTGCATCCATGAGTGTCCTGAATTTCACGCTGTATGCCCACGTCTTGCCTGCTGTCTGGCACCATGGGAAAAAGACAGAGGAGAGAGGGAAGGCCGGAAGAGGAGAGCTACTTGGACAGCGGTTACCATTATGACTAGCAGACCTCTGGTTGTTTCAGCTTTAAGGAAAAGAAGTGGATGAGAGAGAGATGGAGGAGAAGACAGAGGGAAGGAGAGTCTAGGACAGCTACCTCTAGTGGTGCTCTTTTTGTCCCAGAAGTAGTCGAAGGAGCTCTTGTATCTGTACTCCTGTCCGTACCAGACCAGCAGCCGACAGCAGCGATACAGGATCCCTCCACGGTACTGAAACGCTACCAGGTTCTGCTCTTCCTCAGTACAGGCACAGTTCACATACCTAGGAGAAAGGGGGGATGGTTTCATAAAAACAAAGTGGTGAGGGAGGGAGAGATGGAAGGAAGGAAGGATGAAGGAAGAGAGGGAGGGAGAAAACCAAGTGGGTGAGATGTAGGGACTGACTGTATGGAGGGAGGGAGGGAGGGAGGGAGGGAGGGAGGGAGGGAGGGAGGGAGGGAGGGAGGGAGGGAGGGAAACTTTCAAGACTGGAGAGGTGGTTTATTTTGAGTGGGAGCAGCAGAATAGATTCTGGAAATCTGAGAAATTAACATGTGTTCATATTTCTTCACCTGATTGTAATGCCTAATTATTCTACAGTTTACACATGCAAAGATGGGTCCATCCCTGATCTCTAAAAAGTCCTATTCTGCCTATTTTTGTCCTGTTTAATTGTACATTAAATCTTTCCTTTAACATAGCCTGTAAGAGCCAAATTTATGTTAATTGTGTCAATGTGTTGCTCCTCCCATGTTAATAGGAACTGATGATATTTAAGTTAGGAACTCTCCTGTTGTTGGCTAGGTGTTGCTGCACGGAGGGCAAACAGCTTTTGACCACACACGCACTCACAAACATACGTACCGGGTTGTTTGCTGGACTATTGGATTATTGATTATGGAAGGACAATAAATGGACCAAGTGTTCGCACAGCAGTTTATTGTCCGACTACTTTATCAACAAACAAGGTAACGTAAAATGTGTCAATTAGATCAATCCGGAGCAGCAGCGCCATAGTGGCTTAAAGCACTAGGCTTAGCCTTCACGTAGCCTTTTTATTTGCATCTGATTGTATATAGGCCTCTGGATTCATGAGAGTTGCTTCTCTATGAACTTCCTTCTATTAGTTCTATCACACAGTCCCTTATCATGTCTGGATCCTGCTGTTTCTGTCTCTCTAGTGGCATGCTGTTCAGCATTATGCTCATCTCTGGTTGCGTGTGCATCTCTCTCCATCTGTCTCTGCCTAGACGTATGCTTCTTAAGAGCTTCTTTATCTCTGGTTGCTTGTGCGTCTGTATCTATCTGTGTAGCTCTGCTGGCTGGCTGCTCTGCAGCATGTTTAGTTCTGTCTGCTTGTGCGTCCCTCTCTGGGGTTGTTTTGTCCCTCTGCTACTTTCTCTTTTACTGTCTCTTCTCTTTTCTCACTAAATCCATGTCATAGTTGGACTGGCAATTAATGGACTAATTGAGCTGCTAAAAGATTTCCTTTTTACAGGTTTTGCAAATGTCTTTTACAGTTTGGTTAAGGTGTTCAAACGTTTTGGTTTTTGCTTTGGTTGAGTGTGAAGTGACCCAAGTTCTCTTTTTATTCCTGCCGTTTACTTTCATCCATTCTTGGTCTTTAGTATTTTTAAATTTGACTTTTATTTAACGAAGGGAGCCCACTCTGGTCCAGCAAGGAGCTTTCCTGTAGTGTTGGCCCTTATCTTTGAACAGGTTTATGACTTTTAATCCTAATTCTCTTTTGATGTTCATCAGATGTATCTCTTGGCCTGTAGTCTTTATCAGATTAATCTCTTGGCCTGTAGTCTTTATCAGATTCATCTCTTGGCCTGTAGTCTTTATCAGATGTATCTCTTGGCCTGTAGTCTCTTATTAGGCATTCCATAACCTCACACACACCCACATCTCAAGTACAACCCTCAGGCCATGCTGAGCTCAATTTTTTAGTGTGTTTTGTTTTATTTTCCAGAAGTTCTCAATGTCCTTTAATAGTGTTTGATGTTTGCATCCCACAATGGCCAGTGGTGATGGTATATCCATTGTGTTTCTACTTTGTATTTCTGATTCAAACTTCTTAAAGTCCCAGTTAACCAAAATCAGAGATTTGCTTGAAAACACATTCTGTGTGTTAGTGATGCATTGCTGATAACATGTAAAAATGGGATGAACCATGTGTAGTACTGAATTGTGAAGTTAGACCAGTTTTGTGTTTTTGACCAGTTTTGATTTCTGGATTTTCTGGGCGGGCTTAAAACGGTACTTGTTGACGTAGAGCGGTGTTCTTAGCATATCCCCGCCCTAACACTATATAAAGCTAGAACGGATTTGAATCTTCGGTTCTCCTGCTCAATCTTGAGTCTAGAATTAGCTAGTTTTTCTTAGTAAGCAATGCCTATGCATAAAACTAAACGAAAATGCATCCTTCCTGGATGCCAGCAGGAATGGGATGATAAGGTCTCCTTCTTTCAACTCCCGAGTAAAGCTGAAATGAGAAGCAAATGGTTAGCATTTTTGAAGAGCCATGGTGTTACAGAGGAGTCTGTCACCGCTAGCGCCCGGCTCTGCAGCAAACATTTCACTCCCGAAAGCTTCTGCAATTATAATATGAGGCTTTTGGGTTTCACGGACTCACGACTGGTCCTGGTGAATTCGGTGAAGCCAACCATCTCCCTCCCCGGCCTCCATTCTCCTCCTGTCAACCATCTCCCTCCCCGGCCTCCATTCTCCTCCTGTCAACCATCTCCCTCCCCGGCCTCCATTCTCCTCCTGTCGCATCAACCTTTGGTGCCGACACCGCTGCCTTGTGTGCTTATAGCTAATTAACGTTATAACTTTAGCTAGGTAATGTAAGCAATAGGAAAATACACTGCTACGTTAATCTACAAAATATGTCTTTACATTTATGTGGTAATGTCAGCTATGATGAATTATATGTAATCTTAGGAGGAATTATAGCTAACATTAGCTATGTAGTTTGTTGCAGAGGGGAGTGTGTATATAACCTTAGTCTAGCTAACATAGCTAGCAGCACCGACCAGGCGACCACCCACCAAATAACGTTACGGATGATATATTATGACTATAAGCGTTAACTATACACAAACTGCCTGCCATATTTGTGGCACCTGATGTGCGTATGGGTTCACCGGTAATGGTTACAGTATATTTGTCCAGCGGGAGACCGGGAGGCGGGAGCGAGGGGGATGGTTAGGTAGACCAGCTGCAGCTGGAGAAAGACGCACCCTCTCCCAGTGAAGCAGTGCTCGGCGGCTACTGGCTGAACATTCCAGTTCTGTTAGATATGTTGCGGGAAAGTTGAAGCCGAGTGCTTGTTATTCTCACACATAACATTGCCAACGAGAGTGGATGAGTCTGTCCCGATTAACAACTCCGGTAGTGTACGCTTCTTCGCGCTATCAGCGTTGTTCAAGCCAGTGGCTAAAAGGTACATTTTAAACAACTTTTTCCATTGATCCCAAGGGACGACAGGATCGCCTGGGAGGGATAGGAATGGGTCCGGAGGTGGCAGGGAGAAAATAGGGACAGACTTATACATTCCTCGTTGCCTGTTTTTGTATTTTGCATCTAAGGGCAGTAACACTGGCGCGTTGGTATAGAGTAGCTACAGTTTTACCTGTGTTGTTTGTCAGGAGGTAGGTTAGGAGGAAGCATCTGTGCGTTTGACTCATTAGACAAGTGTAATTTCAACTCCTCTCTGTTTTCACAAAGCTGTGCCTTCCTACCACAAAAGAGACGGCGTGCCAGTGTGACAATATGCAGACCAGAGAACGGTACTATTTGACAGGTTCTTCCCTCCACACCCCCTCCCCACGCAATTGGGTGTGGCTTCGGTGCCTTCAGCAGACACGCCCCCACAGTCTCAGACCAGAGAATGCTGCTGATTTTTAACCGATTTTGAAGCCTTATTTTATATACTTATCGACATTTTTAATCACTCAGATTTGGCTGGGTGGTTAATGACATGTTTTCCTGTGGTGTGTGAAGCTCATAACAAAAATTTGAAATGGGTTAACCTGGACTTTAAACTAGAGTTTTTGTTTGAGAGTTTAGTTTTGCTCCAGGTCTGTGTCTGCCCTAGTGAGCAGATAGCCCTCCCCAATTTGAAAAGCTCTGCTCTTTTCTGTGGAGAATCACCACTATTTTAGATTAGGTAGGGGACTTATGCTCCGCCTATCCTATAGGCATACTGGTATTTCCTGGTGGGTCTCAGTTTGTCTCTGAGCTTTCAAACGTATGGTACACTTCTCTGCTCCCTTTTTACACTGCGCCACTAAATAGCGTGGCAAGTCGCAATAAAATAAAAAAAAATTGTTACAATATAAATATACAAGCATTCCAGCTAATTCCAGTGATAGGAAATGCAACTTATACACAATTACACAGACTTTCTCCCAGATGATCTAACATCTACCATTTGATTCATTATTACCATGGGTCGGTATTGGGATTGATCAAGGGCAAATGTGAAATAGCAGCCACGAACTCAGCGGGTTATCCGAGATGCGGCCAAAGCTCCTGCTGGTGGGGAGTGAAGCTTCAACTCGCCTGTCACTGGCTCCCTGGAGGAATTCAGCCTGGCTGCAATAACGTTATCGCGAACGGAATTAATACCATCTAATGGCAAACAAAACATGTTCAGCTATAATTAACCTGTTAAAACTAAGATGTCTGGATAAAAAATAATGTCTCCAATGGATATATGAGACAAAAACAGGTTAATATGGAAGCCGGTTTTCATTTCATTGCATTTCACATATGTCGTAGCAATTAGTTAACACACACACACGTACACACAGACATACACCAGTCCACTTCCGGCTTAAGGCCTGGGCCCAGTACCCCCTTTCCCCTCACCCGGGTCCGTATCCTCTTCCTACCCCCACCGTACCCCTGACCCCTGCCTCTACCTGGACCCAGGCACACTCACACACACACAGACATACACCAGTCCTGGGCTCAGATCCCCTTCCCCTCACCCTAACCCGGGTGCGTATCCTTTTCCTACCCCGACCCTACCCCTGACCCCTGCCTCTATCTGGGCCCAGGCACATTCACGCACACACAGACATACACCAGTGTTTGCCATGTCTCTCCTATGATGTTATTAGCCTCTATTACTCTGAAAATGTAATTTAATGTTATTTATTGCTTTATAAATGTTCTTAGCCGGTAGACAAACATACTCCAGGAGCTTGCTTGATCGCCTTGTTGAGAGGGGTCAGGGAAGAATTTTTGACAGCTCACTTATCTGGCCCCCGGGTGATACTGTTTTTTTTTTTCTTCCCTCTCGAATATGTAGGGGTGGGACGTCTGCCCACCTCCATTGTTCTCTGTAAAGCGCATTGTGTTGCCTCTTGGTCTGAAATGCGCTATACAAATAAAGCTTTGATTGATTGATTGACATAAACGTGAACTTGTTCATGGACGCGCGTAGGACAGAAAAGCACAACTGCGCAAGTACAAAAGTCCCCGGAAATAGCCAAATGACTACAAATTTAGCCAAGATGGCGCGGTTCAATAGGGTTTCACTTTAGATTTCGAATCCTGGGGGCTTGGGCTCCACCCTCCTATGGGCTCGCTCTCGCTCCTCACTGCTCAATCAATCAATCAATCAATCAATCAAAGCTTTATTTGTAAAGCGCTTCGTCCCCACGAGTGGCGAAACCGCAAAATCCGACGCCAAGTGATGTAATCTAAGCAGTAGGTGGCGATATAACTTCAAAAGTAAAGGCCCTTTTAACCAATCAGAAGCCAGAGTCAATACCGGAACAGAAGCGCGGAAAATACGGAAACACAAACAACAATGGCGACTCACAGGGCAGAATCTTTTGTTTGGACAGATAGTGAGGTAGAATTGCTCCTTAATGTCACCAATGAATACAATGTAAACACAATAAAAAAATAATTCTTTGCTCGTTCAGGCGCTTCTGTTCGTTGACCAGGTTAAGCAGCTGGATATGACACCCAAAGACTGCCGACAGCATGCTAATAAGTAGCAACAACATTTCTCTTACGTTTACCATTTTACCTCAACCACTAGCACATACGCAACCGCTGAAACCGGAATTGGACTCCGGTTTCAAACGAACACGGTTTCAGGGCCCGAAAGCTTGGTTGCATGTGGACGAACAGAACCGCGAAGACAAAGGCACGGGTGCAAAAGTACACGGGCTCGTGTGATCAATGCATAGCTACTAAAACCCCCTCCCATGAATTAAGAACGGTCCCTAAGATCACGATTCATCAGCTAGCGTGTTGACTTGGCTCCAGGCTTAAAACCCTTTAATGATTTTAAAGAACGAACCCTAAATGTATGAGAAATTCACTTTCTAAACCGAAGCCCCAAACCGTTGAGCTCTATTCTTAAATATAAAAGTTAACATACAACTTACCGAATTGAAGATTGTTGTAGCCTACAGTGAAAGGTTGAAGAGGTCGTGATGGAAACGTGTGTTTACTCTCTAAAAGAATTAAGAGCGTGTCTCTTGTTTTCTTCAGATGGATAAAAGGATATATTATTCCAAATCGTTACAGGCGTGACAAACGGGGAAAAGGTCCCAAGGTAGAGAGAGACGGATTACAGTCACGGCTACTTGACTACTTCTTTTGAAAGCCCTTAGCCAATCGGTGAAAGCCGGGAACAATGACGCGTTGAAACTCTGATCTCTGCAGGCCGGAGACTTCGAGGGGGCGGGTCAACTGTCAATCAATTTTTACTTTGGCCAATCAGAGGCTGACAATCGTCTTGTCAATCAAAAACTAATTTCACCTGAAACGGTTGTCAATCACATTTTATTGTATAGCTAATTAATAACGTAGCTAGCTATCTACATTGACTTCGTTTGCTATAGTTAGCTTGCTAGTTACGTAGGCCTAATGCAATTTGTTATCGAGTTAGATTGACTGGATTACATGACTGTGTGTGAGAGAGATTATATTTTTAATGCAAATCATGTAGCTTGAAAGACTAAATAAATCATGATGATAAAAGCCTTACCAAGACTCCGCTTGGTATTCTCTTAGTAGGCTTATGATCAATGTAATGGAGGCTTGTGGGTAGAGGCTAGCAATGGCTTCACTAGCCCAGTAGTCCAGGCATTTTATGAGACAAAAGGGGTCAATATGGAAAAAATTGCAACAGAAATTATTTCAACTGTTGTAGTGTCATACATATGTTCTTTATAACATATCAAAAGTCCCCCAAAATCCCAGTGGTGGAAAGTAATGAAAAATGCAGATGGAAGGTATGTGACAAATATACCAATTTCCAATTTTCGCCTATGTAAAAGAAAAAGGTTTATGCATGTTTTCTTGTCTGATGTCCACACAACACTGTCCCCAATCAACCAGAAACTATATAGGATGTATCACAGTGCATATACAGAAATATATTTTTTAATTCTATTGGCATTTGGTGAAGAGAAAAGGGGTGAATCTCACACATATTGCAACAGAAAATCTGACGTGTATTAATCAAATAGCTCAAGAGTCTAGAACCCTGGAAAGGACAGTCTACAACCCTGAAAAGGACCTCAAGATAAAACACAGAGTGGTTCATCAGAAAAGAAGTGAGCCCAAGCTCGTCTGGTACCGCCTTATATGTGCTCAATACAAGGATGTGACGCTAGCAGACATTTGGTTGGCTGACTCATCTATATACGTCATAGTAAGGTGACGGATATCAAAGAGTGGTCGAGGGATGCAAAAAAAAGAGCGGTACACTTTGAATATAGACAAAGGAACAAAAGGCCTGAGCCAGGACGGGAAGGTTGAAGTGTGAGGCCTTCTTGTCCTGGTGAGGATACAACAACAGGGGTCTCTGTCTTAAAAGAGAAGTAAGGAAGACAGAGGTTCAGGAGGTGTTTGGAATTACAAAAGAGAGAGGGAACAAAGGTTTAAGATGTTTACAATAGCAAAAGGCAGGGGTCAATAGGTTTTTAAGAACAGAAAGCTATCTGAATAGTCTTGAGACTAGTTGTAAATTTCTATGACATTATCCGTACAAAGGGGCCTGGTTTGTGTGTTTGCAATCGCTCTAGCCAAGCTAACCTAGTGCTAGCTAACGTTAGACGACTAGCTAGCAGTTGGCTAAATATATAAATATGTCAGGCTGTTGCTATAGCAAACCATGGCATGCATTTCTTGTCGAAGCAAAACTTTTAAGCCACCATAGTGCTATCTTGTTTCATCCAGTCCATTGTGTTACATTTGATTTGAGACTCTCATGGCTAGCTACGGTAGCAATGCTCACTAAATACCCCGAATAGGATCGAATTGGATGTCAATTATAATGCAGTGGCTGGACATCAGATGCGCCTTTGTGTGTAATGGCAATCACGTATAGCTATATACGGTTTGTTTTTACATCTGTCTTATGTCAGTATTAAAGTCGTGTTGCTATCTCCGCTGACCTCTCTCTTCCGGGGTCGGCCAGCATCAGAGCTGGATGGACGACCTGCCGCTGTGTCAGATGTGCGGTGTCGGATCTGCGCCCAACTGTGTTTACGGCCCGGACGGCAAGGACACCCAGAGCCACCCCAATGAAGACGGGCACCTCCGATTCAGGTGCTAGCTCACCCAGAAACGACCCTCGGCCACACCCGGTGGGGGCTGCACGTACTGTGGATATATAATACCGTGTGCAGCAGATTAGAGAACATGGTTGCAATGTCAGTATAGTGTGACAGTGATGATAGTTCACTGCAATTAGGACTGGGCGGATGTTGAAAGTATTAACACATCCTGTGTGTGTGTGTGTGTGTGTGTGTCCGTGTCCGACCAGAGGCGAGGATGGCTGCTTCCTGTATGGGGTGTTTAACGGGTACGATGGCAGCAGGGTGGCCAACTACGTGTCCCAGTGTCTGACGGCAGAGCTGCTGCTGGGACAGCTCAACTCCAGCCACACCGACGCCGACGTCCGCAGGATCCTCACACAGGTGTGTGTGTGTGTGTGTGCGCGTGTGTGTGCGTGGGTGGGCCGATGTGGGGTGTGCGTTGGTTCATTTACGCCGTTAAAAAAACGCCGTGTTCTGAATGTAGCAGTAGAAACCAGCAAGACGCAACGTGAATAAATATGAGTCTGACTAAACGCTGGTCAGTAGAGGCTTGAACAGAAGGACCAGATGAGCACACGCTACACCACACCTGCACATTCTGACATCTGAAGAATAGAAGAGAGTTGCAGCATATTGTTTAAATGCTAAAGATTTTATTGAAGTTTTAATTGAATCTGTGAACTGATGAACGGACCGTAATAGAACGTAGGGATGATGTTTTATGTGTAGTGATATTGAGGGTGATGTTTTATGTGTAGTGATATTGAGGGTGATGTTTTATGTGTAGTGATATTGAGGGTGATGTTTTATGTGTAGTGATATTGAGGGTGATGTTTTATGTGTAGTGATATTGAGGGTGATGTTTTATGTGTAGTGATATTGAGGGTGATGTTATGCAGCGGTCCAGCCCTCAGAGAAGCTGCTGTGTTGTTGTTGTTGTAGTTCAGTCAGTGGGCAGGAGTCGCCCTCTGCTGGCCAGTCTTCTTCCTGCAACAGCTGAAGCAGAAAGCCCTGGAGAGCGCGGAGGAGGCCCTTTGGAACCAGCCTCTGCTGGACCTCCTCTTCTTCTTCTCCTCCTCCTCCTCCTCCTCTCTGCTGCTGGAGGACTCAGCAGGCTCTGGACCAGGACAGGAAACACACCATCACGCACAACAGGATATGACATCACAGCAAGTCTCATGAAAACAGAGCTTTGTGTGTGTGTGTGTGTGTGTGTGTGTGTGTGTGTGTGTGTGTGTGTGTGTGTGTGTGTGTGTGTGTGCGCATGTGTGTGTGTGTGAGTTATAGTGGAAGAGGAGTTTGGAGAACAGACATGTAGGGGTCTTACCATCGCAGGACAGGGGAGTAACGCGGCTCTTTTTGTGTTTCTTGCTGGTCTTTTTCTTCTTGTCCTCTCTAGATGTCTTCTGTCCATCCTGGGGGACAGCTTCAGCTTTCTGACCACTGATCTGGGAATCAGAGAAAGGAAGACAAGCATATAAATACTGTAGAGTTAACGTCTAATAAAAACTCATTATTACTGTATGTTTTTATTATATGGATGTCAATACATTCATATTATATCTGGAGCTATCTATCTACTATCTAATGTATTTATCCTACTACTACTCAGGTCAATTCTAAACACGGCATGTGTGTGTGTGTGTGTGTGTGTGTGTGTCTGTGTGTATGTGCAAGTGTGTGTGTGTGTGTGTGTGTGTGTGTGTGTGTATGTGCACGTGTGTGTGTGTCTGTGTGTGTGTGTGTGTGTGTATGTGCATGTGTGTGTGTGTGTGTGTGTGTGTGTGTTGTCTCCTTACCAACGAGGGGGTGTTTGGGAGGCTCCAGGAAGAGGTGAGGGAGGTGGGGGTCTGGTAGGAGGAGGAGAAGGAGGAGGAGTCTATCTCTCCAGACTGCTCACAGCTCCTCCTCCTCCTGCTCCTCCTCCTGCTACTCCTGTTCTTCTCCATGTTGCCAGTAGTAACACTCATAGCTGTGTTGAAAAATATGCTACTGTTACACAGTAATAACACTCATAACTATCATAACGTTTTAAAACATGCTCAGGTAAAACTATTATTAAGGTGAGAATGACTCTGGTCTACAGTAACATGAAAACACTAGACTGCCTGTAATATCATGATAACATTAGACCGTGTATAATAACATAACATTAGACTGTGTGTAATAACATGATCATATTACACTGTGTGTAATAACATGATAACATTAGACTGTGTAATAACATGATCATATTAGACTGTGTGTAATATCATGATAACATTAGACTGTGTAATATCATGATAACATTAGACTGTGTGTAATATCATGATAACATTAGACTGTGTGTAATAACATGATAACATTAGACTGTGTGTAATTACATGATCATATTAGACAGGGTCCAACAATAAGGATTGCCCGACTGCCCAGGGTAAGTAAAACGCCACGTCAGGCTAGTAAATCAAGCAACTCACTTGCCTCGGGAGAGTAGTAACAATAAATGTACTTTTTTTTTTACCAATTTGTGAATTGTGACACATGGCTAGTAGGGTGACACAAGGCTAGTAGGGTGACACAAGGCTAATAGGGTGACACAAGGTTAGTAGGGTGACACATGGCTAGTAGGGTGACACATGGCTAGTAGTGTGACACAAGGCTAGTAGGGTGGCACAAGGCTAGTAGGGTGACACAAGGCTAGTACTGTGACACATGGCTGTCAGTCAGACGTCTTTCAAATGGTGCTGGGTAAAGACAAGATGTATGAGCTCAAGTGCGAGCGTTTTAATTGTCTTGGACAGAGGAGTTTAGTTGGGTCACTTGGGTGCATTAGAGGATGTGGGCTAAACTCCAACTATGCACAGTTTGCTGAAAGTTTGAGAGCAGGCTGGATAAAACTGGTTCGTTTTTATAGGGGCAAGTAAAATTTGACTTTGGGCAACGTTCTGATCCACTTGTCCGACCAGGAAAGTGAAGAAAAAACGTACTGTTGGACCCTGCATTAGACCATGTGTAATAACATGATAACATCAGGCCGTGTGTAATAACATGATAACATCAGACCATGTGTAATAACATGATAACATCAGACCATGTGTAATAACATGATAACATCAGGCCGTGTGTAATAACATGATAACATCAGGCCGTGTGTAATAACATGATAACATCAGACCATGTGTAATAACATAACATCAGACCATGTGTAATAACATGATAACATCAGACTGTGTGTAATAACATGATAACATCAGACCATGTGTAATAACATGATAACATTTGACTGTGTGTAATATCATGCAATAAGAGAGACGTCTGTACCTTTGTCGACGATGACTCTGGCTTCATTGGGGTCATCGCAGGTGTCCTGGAGTTTGGCCAGCGCCCGGGCGATCAGCACCTCGCATGTGGCGTCCAGCTCGCCCCTCCGGTCACCGCTGCTGTCCCTGCTGCCCCACGACGCCTCGCCAGAGGAGTCCCGGCCCCTCCGGCCGCCGTCGTGCGGACGGGTGTTGGCGGCGGCGGCCACGCCCAGGAAGTCCGCCACCAGCTTCCCCATGGCCCGTTGGATGAAGCGGTAGAGCAGCGCCGTGAAGATCTGTCCTTCCAGACGCCACTCGGTCTCGGGGCTCCGCAGGGCGAGGTCGGGTCCGTAGGCGGGGAGGGGTGTGGCCTGGTTCTCCTGCTCCTCCTCCTCCTCCTCCTCCAGAGCCGCGCTGGGGGAGCGGGGTGGGGGGTCCGAGCCCGGGAGAGAGGCGCGGTCCTGGGGAGAGCCTGCTGGACTGAAACATGAAGGGGTCTTACCATCGCAGGACAGGGGAGTAACGCTGCTCTTTTTGTGTTTCTTGCTGGTCTTTTTCTTCTTGTCCTCTCTAGATGTCTTCTGTCCATCCTGGGGGACAGCTTCAGCTTCCTGACCACTGATCTGGGAATCAGAGAAAAGAAGACAAGCATATATATACTGTAGAGTTAGACGTCTAATAAAAACTCATTATTACTGTATGTATTCATTATGTGGATGTCAATACATTTATATTATATCTGGAGCTATCTATCTACTATCTAATGTATTAATCCTACTACTACTCAGGTCAATTCTAAACACGGCATGTGTGTGTGTGTATGTACACGTGTGTGTGTGTGTGTGTGTGTATGTGCACGTGTGTGTGTGTGCGTTGTCTCCTTACCAACGAGGCGGTGTTTGGGAGGCTCCAGGAAGAGGAGGGGGAGGTGGGGGTCTGGTAGGAGGAGGAGGAGGAGTCTATCTCTCCAGACTGCTCACAGCTCCTCCTCCTGCTACTCCTGTTCTTCTCCATGTTGCCAGTAGTAACACTCATAGCTGTGTTGAAAAATATGCTACTGTTACACAGTAATAACACTCATAACTATCATAACGTTTTAAAACATGCTCAGGTAAAACTATAATTAAGGTGAGAATGACTCTGGTCTACAGTAACATGAAAACACTAGACTGCCTGTAATATCATGATAACATTAGACCGTGTATAATAACATAACATTAGACTGTGTAATATCATGATAACATTAGACTGTGTGTAATAACATGATAACATTAGACCGTGTATAATAACATAACATTAGACTGTGTGTAATATCAGGATAACATTAGACTGTGTAATAACATGATAACATTAGACCGTGTGTAATAACATGATAACAGACTGTGTGTAATAACATGATAACATCAGACCGTGTGTAATAACATGATAACATCAGGCTGTGTGTAATAACATGATAACAGACTGTGTAATAACATGATAACATTCGACTGTGTGTAATAACATGATAACATCAGACCGTGTGTAATATCATGCAATAAGAGAGACGTCTGTACCTTTGTCGACGATGACTCTGGCTTTATTGGGGTCATCGCAGGTGTCCTGGAGTTTGGCCAGCGCCCGGGCGGTCAGCACCTCGCATGTGGCGTCCAGCTCGCCCTTCCGGTCACCACTGCTGTCGCTGCTGCCCCACGACGCCTCGCCAGAGGAGTCCCGGCCCCTCCGGCTGCCGTCGTGCGGACGGGTGTCGGTGGCGGCCGCCACGCCCACGAAGTCCGCCACCAGCTTCCCCACGGCCCGTCGGATGAAGCGGTAGAGCAGCGGCGTGAAGATCTGTTCTTCCAGACGCCGCTCGGTCTCGGGGCTCCGCAGGGTGGGCTGGGAGCGGCAGTGGTGGGCGTCCGGCGGCCGGCGCCCCGAGCGCGGGGGGTCCAGGAGCTGCCGGTGGACCCGGCGGATCAGCTCCTTGGAGAAGAAGTGGAGGCCGGGGGACTCTTCGCCATCGTTGTCGTCGCCGTCGTGATCGGGGCGCTCCCTCGCGATGGCATCGAACATTTTGTGCAGGGCGAGGTCAGGTCCGTAGGCGGGGAGGGGTGTGGCGTGGTTCTCCTGCTCCTCCTCCCCAGCAGGGCTGCCGGTTTGACTCCTGGCGCAGGGGCTCCGGGGTCGGGCCGGGGGAGGGGCTCCCTCGGCGGGCTCCGTCGTCTCCCGGAGGAGGACCCCCACCAGCCTGACCAGCTCCCGCATCTCCTCCGCGGAGACCAGGCCGGGGCTCTGGAACAGGGCGTGGCGGGCCAGGGCGTCCGAGAGGCTCTCCTCCTCCTCCTCCTCCTCCAGGGTTGCGCTGCTGCTGGGGCCGGAGGAGGAGGTGTTCCGGCCGGTCGGACCCACCGCCAGGGTCTCCGGGGCGGCCGACGCGTCCTCCATGGCGCGGACCGCCGACCCGATGTGGCCGATCATCCAGGCGTCCTCCGGCACGCCGCCACTGGCCCCCGAGCCGTCTGAGGAAGAGGAGGAGGAGGTGACGGCGCCACCAATACGCCGCGCCTTCTCCCGGGCGTCCCGCCAGGCGTTCCGGAGCAGCTCCTCGGCGAGCGCGACCAGACGGGGGTCGTGCAGGAAGGCGCCGGGGCGGAAGAGCGCCACCTCCTCCTCCTCAGGCGCCTCCTCTTCCTCTTCTCTCTCCATCCTCCCCTTCACCCTCCGCAGGATCTCTCTCACAGCTACGGACGCCGTGGCCGTGAGCTCCGCCTCCTCCGAGTTCTGGGAGGTGACCCTCAGAGCCGCGCTGGGGGAGCGGGGTGGGGGGTCCGAGCCCGGGAGAGAGGCGCGGTCCTGGGGAGAGCCTGCTGGACTGAAACGCGCCTCCTCGCTCGGACCCGTGCGCCCGTCCCGAGACGGCGGCGGGCGCGGTGCGACGTCGGCGGCCGGCCGGCGGCCATCTTGGTCCAGGTGGAGACGGAGGATCTGGTAGAGGGCCATGGTCACCATGACAACCCACTCCATGATCCCCTCTGCTGAGCACTCGTGCAACTCAGCTACGCTCTGGGGAGAGAGAGAGTGAGAGAGTGAGAGAGAGTGAAAGAGAGAGAGTGAGAGAGAGTGAAAGAGAGAGAGTGAGAGAGAGAGAAAGAGAGAGAGAGAGAGAGAGAGAGAGAGAGAGAAAGAGAGAGAGTGAAAGAGAGAGAATGAGAGAGAGAGAGTGAGAGAGAGAGTGAGAGAGTGAAAGAGAGAGAGAGAGAGAGAGAGTGAGTGAGAGAGAGTGAGAGAGGGAGAAGTAGAGAGAGATAGAGAGAGAGATAGAGACAGAGAGAGACAGAGAGAGAGACAGAGAGAGAGAGAGAGAGAGAGAGAGAGAGAGAGAGAGAGAGAGAGAGAGAGGGAGAGAGAGGGAGAGAGAGAACAGATCAGCATCTCTAGGGTGGTTCTGATGGGGAAATAGAAGCAGTGACACCACAGTAGAAGAGAGACTGGCAGGTTGAGAACAGAGAACAGTACCACCCAAGCTTCTGGATGAATCTCAATTGACTGTAAAACAAAAATGAATAAATAAAGTTAAAAATCACTTTTGACAGAAGATGCTATTGGATTTTGTCCAAGGTGGTAATGGACTTGTGATGTCACCTGATGTAATCCACTAGAGGAAACACTTCCTGGATCTCCTAGCCTGATACATGCTGCATGACAGTAGTAATAGTAAGATAGTAAAATATTTACAGGCCAGAAGAACATAGAACATGTTTTATTTATGACATCATAATTGCAATCTGGCTGTGATGTACCGCGAACCCTCGATCTGCACCTGCAGTCAAGATGACGTTGTATGACTGTGACGGCAGGATCCAAATAGCCAATCGGTAAGCAAGTAAAAATGTAAACAAGGAGGTTGATCGCCCTTACCCAGCCCTTACCAAGGAGCTTGGGCCGTGTCCCAATGTCCATATTACATACTATATAGTACATACTGCAACTCGCCTACTACATGCGATTGAGTACATACCTGTACTACTCCACGAAAACATGTTTAGTATGCGAGATAAATGTAGCTTGCTTCACGAGTCATCCAGTGAAAGCGACGGGCTCCGGCTCGCATATGCGATTCATGTTAAACTTACAACAATATTGAGCTAGCCAGGCATTTGAGTTGGTCATCCAACACAGGCTCGATCCTCACCTTTCTGTATAATCCCAACTGTGAAATGGATGTGATAATAGTCCACAAAATATTCTTCCTTTGCCTCGTTTAGCACCAGCTGCAACACTCTCCTCCAAATTCATTATCTCCGTTAGCAAGGCTAACGTTGCACTCGGTAGCTTGTGCTTATTATTATTATTATTATTGGGGTTGGTGCTTGTGCAGTGGAGGGGTTCTTTTGGGGGAGTTGGAGCCGTTGGATTGTTATGCTTAAATGATCCTAGCCAGCTAGTTTGATAACCTTCTTTGATTCAGACATACCGTAGGCTGCCTGGTACCGTCCACTGACCAGTTGCTGGTTAACTATGAGAGGCAGGATCCCAGCCGACCGTTGCTTCCCCCCAACCCGCAACGGAGGGTTATCAGCTGGGCTGGGACTCCCCTCGCTAACCAGCAACTGAGACCATTGAGCTAAAGGTGCTTAGCTAGCTCGATCGTGACATTACTCAAACTTATATATGACACCAATAAGCACACCGGTGCCAATAGTTAGCTTAATCTTGATATAACTAAGACATCTGCTAAAAAAAAAAAGAATTCCACCGACAGATTTAGCTACAATGGTTCAGCCCACCTCCGTCCTAATAGCAGAGTTGAAGATGCTACTTCCTCGCACTAGTCATCACTTACACCACCTCCCAGGGTGGGTCAATATTTAGTTGTTACTAGGAACTAGTCGTGAGTGGTGCAACCCATTTAAATTGAGTAGTGACCAAATCTCGAGTTAGTCAACACTTAGGCTATGACTAGGCCTAGTCACCACTTAGTAACGACAGGTGCAACCGGCTCCTGATTGACTCTGGCTTTATACCCCTGATTGGTTTTTATTTACTGTTTGTAACAAATATAACTGCTCTGTCTTTGATCTTGAATCTTTACAAGATGGTTTCTTTGCCAACATGACCAGGTCCTGTTTACATACATCCATTGGCGATTTTATAGGGGGGGCAGGGGGGGCAGGTGCCCCCCCTGATTGGACAGCCCAACTCTGCTCAGATTCTTTAAAAAAACAAAACAAAAAAAACACTTTTTTTTTTTTTTTTTTTACTAATTAACACAATTATTAAATACATAATTGTGGTTTGTACCAGTTTGTGTTAGATCATCATTAATTTTAAAAGTGTATTTATTACTTAAACTAGGCTACCTTTAAAAATATATATATATTCATAATCCACTAATGGCACAACTCGTCCGTCGAAAAAAATGAGATCTGACTGTACTGCTCAGTGCTCAACAAGCTACAACTAGCCAACCTGCTCATAATGGCAAAAGAGCTATAAAAACAATTTACCACTTCTTCATAAAATAAAATAAAATCTGGCAATGCTAATGAAGAAGCTACCACTCGAAATGACAGCGCAGCAGGTGCAATCGAATGCAGAAGTGCTCCAGAGGCTATCGGAGCTAGCACTAGCACTGGCAACATCACCATCGGCGAGGAAGCTAGCACCAGCAGGCAGTTGCAGTTTGATGTTGTGATGTTGGGTATGGCCTAGTGCTCGGTCATAAAGTCATATTGACATGCTCGTGCTGTCTAGATGAAGTTTGATGCGTTGTACATATTGAATTGTCATACGGATTTCTTATTAGCATACTGTTCACAACTGGTATTCTTTGTAAATAGATGGGACGAGACGGCAGAACAGTTTTTTTTTTTTTTTTTTCTCACGTCAAAATGTTGCCCCCCCTACTCTCAGAGGGTAAAATCGCCTATGCATACATCCATGTATGGGTCATGGATGTAATCACAGATTAGATAGATAGATAGATAGATAGATAGATAGATAGATAGATAGATAGATAGATAGATAGATAGATAGATAGATAGATAGATAGATAGATAGATAGATAGATAGAAGGTAGGTAGGTAGGTAGGTAGGTAGGTAGGTAGGTAGGTAGGTAGGTAGGTAGGTAGGTAGGTAGGTAGGTAGGTAGGTGTCTTTGTTAGCCCTAAGTCTTCCTTGTTAGGGTAGAGTAGCCTACTCAGCCCTAAGTCTTCCTTGTTAGGGTAGAGTAGCCTACTCAGCCCTAAGTCTTCTTTGTTAGGGTAGAGTAGCCTACTCAGCCCTAAGTATAGGGTTGAATCCCAGAGGACCTGACTCGCTCCTCTGCTCCAGGTCTCACCTTAGCAGGTCTTCTGTCTGCTTTCCTGTAAGACCTCTTCTTTCCCTCTGTGTTTAGTTCATCCTGTGAAGTGAACAGTCATCTTAATTAAGCTTTCAACACATCCAGCTAAGTCACATTCATCACTGATCTATTCTGAGTGGAGTGATCAATTATGCAGATTTAATCAGACCTATTGATAGGCTATTAAATAAATAATTCCGCTAGATTAATAAGTATCCGCTACATAGCAAATACAGCTAATTATAGATTTGTCTTCAGAAGGCTTAATTCTCGCCTATAATATCCCGAGCATGTGTGGTATGTTCTCCAGGAAAGACCATTCTTAACCGGTAGTTTGGCGACATGCTTTGATCTCCGCCCGTAGGCTGCCAGAGTCACGGGGCCACGGGGTTTCTGAACCGCGGGTGAACCAGAGTCACGGGGCCACGGGGTTTCTGAACCGCGGGTGAACCAGAGTCACGGGGCCACGGGGTTTCTGAACCGCGGGTGAACCAGAGTCACGGGGCCACGGGGTTCCTGAACCGCGGGTGAACCAGAGTCACGGGGCCACGGGGTTCCTGAACCGCGGGTGAACCAGAGTCACGGGGCCACGGGGTTTCTGAACCGCGGGTGAACCAGAGTCACGGGGCCACGGGGTTTCTGAACCGCGGGTGAACCAGAGTCACGGGGCCACGGGGTTTCTGAACCGCGGGTGAACCATCGGACCTGCAACCGCGCACATCGCCGTCAACTATGAACAAGCCGCTCTGCGCCCTCGTTGTGATGGTGGCAGCCTGATATTCGGGCCTACGGCTACGTGGTGTGAGGCGCTAACCCAGGTCACGCTCTCCTCCGCTCTACGTGTATCACATTATTGTCCAGTTATTACATAATGCCCATCGACTTTTATTAAGCCTATAGGCTACGAATTGAAATAATGTTAGGCTTACGTTATTGGCAGTTAGCTATTGCATTAACGGTAGTTGTTCCATTATTGCTGCTACAAGCCTCCAGGTCTAATGAAGTGGGATACTCCTTGGAGCTGGGCCATATTCCCAATTTTTGCGCAGGCTACCCAGACCTTCGAAAATATTGGATTTCTGGTCTCTAGGCCAACAATGACAAACTTCAGGCCACCTAAGCGTATATAGACCTGAGCTACTTTTAGAAACGCATTATGGGTAGACAAATTATACGCAAATAGAATAGACAATTATAATAAAAACCTAAATCAACATCCAGATAATTATGGGGGTGAGGGGAGGGGTATTGTTCTTACCATGATGTCGCTCTTGTAAACCACACACTGAATGATATTTAACAACTTTCATCTTAATAAAGCCATCGAACTGAACTCAGATGGTTGTTACGTCATAATCACACCATAGCCTACATTGTCTTGAGCGTGCGCGCGTGTGTATTGCGTGTGTGTGTGTGCGTGCGCGCGCGTGTGTATTGCGTGTGTGTGTGTGTGTGTGTGCGCGCGCGTGTGTGTGTGTGTGTGTGTGTGTGTGCGCTGGCGGGACCTGGGTTATCAAGTGATGTTTATTCCCGCGCGCTCCAGTGGGTTCCTTCACCGGGATCAGGAGAACCTCATGGTCTGAGGTACTACGAACGTGGTTCAACACATCCAGTTCAACTTCTCCCTCGAGTAAACGAGACAACCGCAATCACGGATAAACGGTACCACGAGGGTGGTCATCAACTCGTTAACTCGACCCAGCTGATCTAATCTAGCTATGAGCGCGTGCACATATGAAGAGGCGGTGTTTGCCGGTCTGGCCAATCACAAACATGGAGCGATCTAGACCCGCCCACTTCACACAAGAGGAGCAGACGCTCATCATTCAGAAATATCAAGACTACAAACATATTATTCTGGACAAGAGTAACACGGTTGTTGCAGCTAAAGCGAGGAAGGAAAGATGGCAAAAAATTGCTGACTGTTTGAATGCGTAAGTTAATAGGCTTATCAATATTAAATGTAATTAATATAGCTGTTTGGTCAATAGCCATATAACTTGCTACATGCCCCGTGATGAACGCTATGCCGGCCTAGATGTGACGTTTGCATGTCTTAACATGAATGAGTTGCATAGATGTGACGTTAGGACTATTCTTATATATACCTTCAGTGCAAACCCTGGCAATGGAAAACGTTCATGGGAGCAAGTGAAGAACAAACATAAAAACATAATCCAAACCGGTAAGTAGCCTAGGCATAGGCCTCCTTGAATTTCTCCAATAAACAGCCTACATGGTTGTAATGTTTAATACAATTTGTTTTAATTTTAGTTATTTAGTGGTAGGGGGTTATTTATTCTAAAGGAACAAAATAGGCTTGGGCAAATTTATAACGCATACTAACCCTTAAACTCCCCAGATATAAAAAAGGCAGGAGAAGCGCAGCAGTAAAATGTAAGTGCTATGAAGAAGGGGCCTCGACATTAACCCATGGCAGGTGGACTACACAGAGGGGGCCAATTCCCAGGTAGGGTTTTGGATGGCTAAACCCCTAAGGTAAGTGATTCCCACTTATGCTATCCATAGTATGGTTTAACATAAGGTCGACATTGTAATCTTGCTTTTCTTTATCCCACAGGCACCACAGGACCCACTGGAGGAGCTGCCTGGACTAGAAGAGGAGGAACATGAGGTAAGTAAATACATCACACACAAAAAACAACAAAATAATGCTACAGTCATACTGTATAACCAAAATAATAGTGTCCAAAAGTTTTAAAGGTCCACACAGCATGCGTAGCAGGTAAGTGCTTGAGGAGGGAGGGTTAAGTGCTTTTGTTGGGGTACACTCCACACTAACTCAATGTCCTTTGTAACTTGTAACTGTAACTTCAAGTCCATAGGATGGGTATGCTTCAGAGCACTCAAATTCCTTTCAAAGGCTCAGCGGGGAATGTCGAGGGGTTAAGTGCAATATAAAACAACATATACATAAACATACAACAATCATAATACAATACATCAGATAGAAGACAGAGGCTACATCTTCTCCAGACCACCAAAGATAATTTATTGTGAGAACAGGCTGTTAAAGGCCCATTTAAAAGAAGCGCGATGATTTAAAACGGTCACTAGATGGCGCCAAACATCCATTTTTAGAATTTTTCATTAAGGCCCTGGGGATCTATGGTTTTGAGCAGCCTAATCCACGATCGCTCCCTGCTCTGTCTCTGTCTGGTGGTCCAGGCCTGGTTGGACTCGACACCCTCCATGATGAGGTTTTGTACACCGTGGTCAGAGAAGTGCGAGTACAGGACAGAGGAGCGGTCCCCTTTAGCTATGCAGCGCAGGTGTTGCTTGAGGCGATCTGCTAATCTGTTCTTGGTCTCTCCTAAATAGAGCTTGTGGCAGTGGGCGCAGCGGATGACATAGACGGCGTTACTGGAGGAGGGAGACAGATGTTGCCAGACTGGTACCCCCAGGCCCGTGTGTACGTTTTTGAGGTACTTTGTAATACTGAAATGTTCAATTGGGGGGGCCTGTTTCTCCTGACGGATGAGATTGGAATGTTCCAGCATGTCTTCTAGGTTTTTGTTTCTCCTGAAGGCCGAGATCACTCGGAAGTTCTGGAGGGGCTCTAGCTGTTCCTTCGCTCTCTGAAAGTTAGACTTCAAGATGGAATGAAATCTTGACATGGAACAGCTGAACGTAGACACCAGAGGAACTATGCATCGCTCGTCTACGACCGTGACATATCTGCCCTCGCTCTCGAAGGTGTGCTTCACATCCGCCTGGATGTCCCTCAGGAAGCGCTTCGAGTAGCCCCTGGGACGGAGAGCCCTGAACAGAATCCCCGCCGCCACCTGAACGTCGCTAGGGTCTGTGCAGATCCTGTGGAACCTGATCAGTTGCGACTTAATAAGGCCTTTATAAGTGTGCTTGGGGTGATGGCTCGCCTTATGTAACAGTGCGTGGCGGTCGGTGTCTTTAAAATACACTCGGGTCCCTAGTCCCTTAGTCTCGCCCTGGGCGGCAGTAAAAAAGACCTGCGTATCTAAAAACTCTATCTTGTCCATCTGCAGATTGTGTGTGATCTTAATGGCTTTGTGGTGATTGTCTAGTATAGACAAGAAGCTCTCGAACTCCTGAACGGAGTGTGTCCACAAGCCAAATATATCGTAGGATAGATAGAGTAGGGGCAAACGGCTACACTTCTTAAAAGCGCTCTCCTCCCACTGGCTCATATAGATGTTAGCCAGCGCGGGGGTGAATTTTTTGCCCATGGCGGTGCCATGGATCTGAAGGTAGTGTTTACCATTAAAAACAAAGTCGTTCCTGGTCAGGCTCAACTCCAACAAGTCCAAAAGGGCCGCGTCAGGACGGAGGGGGTCCGGGTATCTATCGAAGGCTTCCCTGACCGCTCGCAGGCCTAGCGCCGTGTCTATGTTGGTATACAGGGCTGTGATGTCCACCGAGAACAGGAAGGAGCTGAGGGGAACTCTAATGGCGCGCAGGAGCTCCGCGAAGGCGTACGTGTCCTTGACATAGCTAGCATGCTTCTGTGACAGAGGGTTGAGGTAGAAGTCTAAATACTCCGCTACATTGTATGATTCACTCCCACAGTCACTCACTATGGGCCTACCGCATGGGACCTCGTGGGGGACGGTCCACTTATCGGGGGCTTTGTGAATTTTGGGGAGGAGATATAGAACTCGGGGGCGTGGCTCGTCTGGGCCCCACAGATGGTCTCTCTGTCTAGCGCTAAGGAAGCCGTCTGCGAGGAGCTGTGTTACGATCTGTCGGTTGCGCGCCTGGCTCTCTTCCTGCATGGAGTGATCGAGGGGGGCATAATGGAGGGAATTTGCCAGCTGTCTATCTGCCTCCAACACATACTGTACCCTATCCATCAGTACAATCTGTGACCCTTTGTCTGCTGGTTTAATGACCAGGGTGTTGTTTCTACTCAGACTTTTAAGGGCCTGGCGATGTTCTGGGGATAGGTTCTGCACTTGTGCAGGCCTAGGCCTGTAGCTGGTCAAGGCCTCTAAGTCCTCCCTGATGACTTCTCTAACCCAGGGGGAGACCCTCTCTACCTCTGGCTCCCATCTAGAAGGTGCTGTGAAGGGAGTGAAGGGAAAGTCAGTTTCAAAGGAGAAATAGTCCAACAGTTTGAGTCTGCGGTGGTAAACGTGGAGGTCCCTACGGAGCTGGTCGCGGTCCAGCTGTCCAGGGGTGGGGATGAAGGTTAACCCTCTCTCCAGGACCTCACTCTCTAGTTCCGTCAGGCGGTAGGATTTGGACAAGTTCATTATATTGGATGAGTGGGGAGGTGTAGGTGTACACTCGTCCCCCCCTACATGTTTAACTGGTCCAACCAATGCTTTAGGATGGTCGCCGCCGTCTCCGCGGTGCAATGGACCGGGTCGTGGGGCTCTGTCCGGAACCTGAGAGGACTAATCTCACTGAGAAACTGACACTTCCTCAAGATGGTATCGTTAAGAGTTGCGAGAAGGGCCTGTTTGTTTTTCTCAAGGCGGTCACAGATGTTAATGACAGGGACATATATATCTCAGCATTGGGGAAGACTACGCGAGCTATCTTTAAAACCTGCTGCAGCTGTTTCCAGGTAGTGTTCGAATTCTGGAGACGCAGACAGTTGTTTAGACCTGCGGCTATGACTACCTTCTCCACTAGGGGCTGCGGAACTACTGGCCTCAGCAGGGATTGCAGATGATGGTATGTAGCGCCCGGGTAGGCCTCTACCTGCACTCGCGGGTCTCTAAAAGCTGGGATACGTGCCAAGTTGGAATCACCTAAGATGACTATGGGTTTCCTAATCCTCAGCTGCCACTCCGTTAACTTATAGAAGGTGTTAGGATGTCTGTGAGGCTCCAGGGGCCCTCTCTCCGCGACGACCGGCGCTATGTGTCTAGCGGGTGCAGAACCCGAACACGGGACCCCGCCCCGAGGGGTGATGTTGTCCCCAGGAGGGAGGGAGGGGGGTCGGGGGTACGGCTTCGGCCAGACTCCCATTAGACAATCTCCCAGAAGCCCGAGACACAGGGGTCGCTGGGCCAACAGACCGAGAGAGCTCAGGAGGGACAGAGGTCTTTACGTGACGTAAATGAAGGGACCAAATATAAATTATAAATACTCTCGACTTCCTTAGAGACCCTCTAACTCAGGGGTGTCAAACTCTGGCCCGCGGGCCAAATTTGGCCCGCAGTGTAATTATATTTGGCCCGCGAGGCAATACCAAATGACTACTAGAGCTGGCCCGCCAGTATTATACAGCGCATTCACCGCTAATACTACAAATCCCATAATGCTCTGCTGTTGTTTTGGCGCGTCAATCAAGACAGGACCCAGAAACGCCCTCTCTTCTGTGACAGTAGTCATAGCAATCTCATACTACAACTGTAACCGTGTTACCCCTTCTTAAAAATGGCAAAGCAAGACTTGTTTGGGTCCATATTAAAATTTTCATTTGTTCAATGTTGGCCCGCGACTTTGTTCAAGTTTTAAATTTTGGCCCACTGTGTATTTGAGTTTGACACCCCTGCTCTAACTATTCGCGCACCGAGCTCCACGGGATCCTCTAAGAAAGGACAAGCCATTTTCCGCATGTATTGACTGGTTGACTACCGGTGTTTTTATAGCGTCGAGCCGTAATCTGGAATTTAACCTGCCACCGAGCAGGTTAGCTCGCCAGCATAAGTTACCATGGCGATATAACGCGGTGAAAAGAGATCCACCTTCGTGATACGGATGAACCAGTCTTGAACCTGAAGTTATCGCGCTAACCGTGATCCAGCTTCGTAGTACAGGGCTCTGGTCTGCCACGGTAGCATGTGACCGGTTATGATCCGGAGGAGCGCGAGCTGACCGGAGAACCCTGGAGCTTCTCCTCGGCACATGATGCGTGAGCGCTTTGTGTTGCGACTAAAATACAGTCACACACTGCGGAGTGGAATGTGGAGTTGGGGGTCTGATATTAGAAGCTGTCATTATACTCAACAACACGTTCCTCTGGCCATGGCAGCCCTACACGGGTCTAGTCTGTAATCACATACACCATCTGGAATAACACAATAATGTCAATAATAAAAGCACTGTAGGCTATTATATTGTTCAGTTGTCTGATTTATTGGTTTGTTTTCAATCTATCTTCAATCTCTTGGTCTCTCAAAGGAAAGTCTTCTCATCAACAGGCTTGTGTGGGTGGAGCGTTTACTAGAACATCACACTAGATTTGATTAGACTTGTGTTTGCTGTTATTGACCGCCGTGGGTTACAGTGTGTGCAAGTATAACAAAAGGGGGAAATAAGACTAATAGGTTTTAACTGGTACATACAGTATATAGTTTATTCTATTTCATACTGCACACTTACTGTACATATAAGTGGCGAGAGGTCGGGGGCGGGGCCAGTTCCCGCGCCCCTGCGCCACGTCCGCGGCGTGGACGAGCCCCACGGGCCCCAGTACCCCGACCGCGGCGAACTGTAGACTAGCTCTGTCAACGACAGATAGAACCGTAGACTAGCTCTGTCAGCGACAGACAGAACCGTAGACTAGCTCTGTCAGCGACAGACAGAACTGTAGACTAGCTCTGTCAACGACAGATAGAACTGTAGACTAGCCCTGTCAATGACAGATAGAACTGTAGACTAGCCCTGTCAACGACAGATAGAACTGTAGACTAGCTCTGTCAACGACGGGAGAACTGTAGACTAGCCCTGTCAACGACAGATAGAACTGTAGACTAGCCCTGTCAATGACAGATAGAACTATAGACCAGCCCTGTCAATGACAGATAGAACTATAGACCAGCCCTGTCAATGACAGATAGAACTGTAGACCAGCCCTGTCAATGACAGATAGAACTGTAGACTAGCTCTGTCAACAACAGAATTGTAGACCAGCCCTGTCAATGACAGACCTGTAGACTAGCTCTGTCAACGACAGATAAAACTGTAGACTATCCCTGTCAACGACAGACAGAACTGTAGACTTTGCCAGAACAACTTTAATCCTTCGATACAATATCCAACGTACTCTAGTCCTTCTATACATAACTTAAAGGAGTAGTAAAGGGAAAAATCATGTTTAGCCTTGTTTTAAGGTTACTTATGATCATATACAATGGTTCAGATCAAAACGTTGACAAAACTAGCACTTTTGAGAAAGTTGGTAATTGCTCTACCACCGTTTTGGTCATACAATGGATGTGGGTGGGCACCGTGAAAAATCATTCAAAAACATGTTAAACTCTCGATTTCAAAGACAAGAAACTCACCAGTGTTCTGACATAATTTGCCATAAAGTAAGATTCTAGTTAATCTGGAAAGGCTTTTTTAAATATTTAGCATAGAACTATTTAGTCGCAGCACATACGTGTGTAAACTTGGGCAAAATAGGTATCCTAGCAACATAAACAATAACAATAGCTACCGTAAGTAGTTCCGCTTCCTGAATCCCCTCTGCGGATTGATCTACACATCTACAACGGTCGCGTCAATACAAGTCAATGGATTTCATAAAATGATCAATAAAACCCTACAGGATTCATACTTTGCGGCGAATTTGATGTCAGAACACCAACGGACACCAATTACCCCCTCGGTGAGCTTCTTGTCTTTGAAATCGAGAGTTTAATATGTTTTTGAATGATTTTTCAAGGTGCCCACCCACATCCATTGTATGACCTAAACGGTGGTAGAGCAATTATCAGACGGCAGGCTACTAATCGGCAGATCTCGCGTTTCCGTAAATGGCCGAGTAATTTTCGCACGTGGCGCAGATGAATCGTCACCTATAGCGGCCGTAGGTAGAACGTTTGCGCAACCTGCGTGTGTTAGTAGGGCTGCCTGCCGCTGTGTCGGGGGATAGTCCACTGGGAAAAAACAACCTCCGTCGGGGAAAGCAGATGATGGCATATTGGTGTATCTGTGTTTTCAGATACATCAATATTCAACTCCAGCCTCAACTCCAGTCTGGCTGCTTTCCACGTTCCAGTTTAATGCGGAAGGACGAATGAAAAACAGTTCCTCCAGATTTAAATCTTGACGCGGGTGCGCGTTTGCCGCGCTGGGTTCTGGGGGTCGTCGTGCGCGCAACCAGTTGAGCCCGCGGCAGCGGAATTCATCCCGGGCTAGGGACGAGATGAGGTGAGAGATATCTCACTTCAATCCTCCTCCTTCTCTTTTTTTGGACGGGAGAGGTGAAAACGGGAGTTAAAATATGGGATCGTGTTTGGCTGAGCTTCCCGTGAGAGAGCGACTCGGATCCCGGTTCCCACCGCACCGCTCCTGTACTCGAGGAGAAACGCTCCGCTTCTGTTGCCGCGTCGCGAGGTCCGCGCTGCGCTCCGCCAACGGTCAGTCAGGCTTCCAGGAATGTGTCCGTGTTGTTATCTTTATTGAAATGTGTTTAAATATTTAATTTCATGCCTTTTTCTCAGGAACAGCTTATGTTATTAGGAACATTTCAGATAGATTAGGTCACGATGTTTCGTTTCCTCACGTTGTTCCTGCAGTAGCCTAGCCACTGACTTCACATCTCATTAAAGGACTATGCTCGTTTTTGACAACCTGGACCTTATTTACGACATATTATAAGAAGTTTGACTCACCCAGATCACTTTTGTGTTGTTCGGAGGCCTGTAGAAGAAATTTAAAATCCAGCGCGAGCCAGTATATCCATGTAATGGCGGCGCACGGGGCAAAGGGAATGCAGCTTCTCAAAATCCATTTTCGGCCGCTAAACGGTTGTTTTCATCAATCACATTGCATGAATCGACAGTTGATATTCCTCTACGCGAGCCATTCTTTCGGTTTTCAAATACGTGGTCTGTAGCCACTGTAATATGATCTTTACACTGGCTATGCTCCCTCACATTCTCTGCGCTACGATCGGATTGTTGCTGACGAATGACGACGACAATATTCTCGGCACCAACTACGATCGTAGCGCAGAGAATGTGAGCCGGAGAATAGCAGGCTGCGCGCTGGCCTGTGCGCATGCGTGCTGGAGCAAGTGGGGGAGAGGCTTGTAAAGATCATATTACAGTGGCTACAGACCACGTATTTGAAAACCGAAAGAATGGCTCGCGTAGAGGAATATCAACTGTCGATTCATGCAATGTGATTGATGAAAACAACCGTTTAGCGGCCGAAAATGGATTTTGAGAAGCTGCATTCCCTATGCCCCGTGCGCCGCCATTACATGGATATACTGGCTCGCGCTGGATTTTAAATTTCTTCTACAGGCCTC
>NC_140264.1:3339806-3342306 GCF_949987555.1 Borostomias antarcticus | reverse complement strand
TGCAACCTTATATAGGCAGGTGTTGGCAATCCCCAATCATGTCCAATCAAGTGAATTGACCACAGGTTAGTACCTGACAACCCTGGAGAGAACATCAGAGTACCTGACAACCCTGGGAGAACATCAGAGTACCTGACAACCCTGGAGAGAACATCAGAGTACCTGACAACCCTGGGAGAACATCAGAGTACCTGACAACCCTGGAGAGAACATCAGAGTACCTGACAACCCTGCGGAGAACATCAGAGTACCTGACAACCCTGGGAGAACATCAGAGTACCTGAATTGACCACAGGTGGACTCTGATTAAGCTGTAGGAACATCTCAAGCGGTAGGAACATCTCAAGCGGTATCAGCGGAAACAAAATGCACCTCAGCTCACTTCTGGGTGTCAGATCAAAGGGTGTGCACACTTGTGTTCATATGATGGTTTACATTTTCATTTTTAATAAATTAGCACAAATGTTGAAAACCTGTTCTCACTTTGTCATTATGGGCTATTTTGTGTAGAATTTGTAGAATAAGTCTGTAACATAATAAAACACGGAAAAGGGGGAAAGGGGTGTGTAGACTTTCTGGCTTGACTGTACACACACACACACACACATCCATGCTGTACAGTTGTGTAAATAGTGAACGTGTGTGTGTTGTAATAGCTTGATTCTTAGAGCCATTTCTGGTGATGTGATGGTGTGTGTCTGTAGTGTGGTCTATGGAACTGATGCTGTTATCACTTTGTTAAGTATATATATATATATACACACACACATACACACACACGCGCTCTCTCTGTCTCAGCCAGAGAATCACAAAGCCATGTTTTACTACCAACCTTCTCTGAATGAGACTCTATACAGTAGATAGACACACACACTCTCTCCCTCTCACACACACACACTCACACACATGTACACACACACACACTCTCACACACATATATACACACTCACAAACTCTTTCTCTCACACACACGCAAACTAGTTTCATGATAACTAATATTGTCTTGCTATGATTTTTATGTGACTTGAATCATGGAGAGTTCTCCCGCCCGATCCTGTGTGTGTTTGATGTGCACACGCCTTTGTGCACGTGTCCATGATGACTGTGACAGCGAGCTGCCAGGGAATCTCTTATTGGACCCCAAGGTTCCAGAATCCAGAATCCTTCAGCGGCATTCCGGAATGTGGGAATGCCGGTGTGTTTGTGAGAGGAGAGCAGCCTGGAAGCGCTCTGACTGTGCCACAACAACTGGGAATCATGAGGGAATGAACTGGGAACCCTGCCAGCCTCACTCTAACCCCCCTACAGCCTTCTGGCCCCTCCCACCAGGGAAACCAGGAGGGACATGGACATTTAAATCACACCTCTCTCTGTGTGTGTGTCTCTCTCTCTCTCTGGAGAAGTGTAGTCAGCTCTAAAGTACAACCTGTTGATGAAGTGCAGAATGCAGTCTCTCCTCTCCTACCTCTACCCCCTCTCTCTCTCTCTCTCTTCCTCTCTCCATCTCTGATGTGTGGTAGAAAGGAGGAGGAGTCATAGTTGAAAGGTCAAGAACCCTCAACCAGGGAGCATCCTCCTCTGCCGAAAGCACAAATCGTCTCCTACGTTAGGTGATGGGAAAGGGATCGCACACACACATAAACACACACTCACACACACATAAACACACTAATACGCACACACATAAACACACACATTAACTGACGCAAGCAAACACACAACATCATACAACTTCACCTTGACATATACTCATCCATTGTCCTGTCCACTCACACACAGAACTACAGATCCCATACTCCCTCTCCCCTTCTATATCACTTTGACTGGCACTGGGCATTGTGGGTAATGTAGTGTAATGTAGTCAATGACTGGTGAACTGAGCTGTTTACTGTACCACGTGTTTATACTTTGCTCCTGACCAATGACCATGTCCGAGCCAGTCCATCCTCACGTCGCCATAGCGATGCTACCTACCTACGTTACACAGCGTTAAAAAAAATCTGTTGAGGGAAAAAAATATAAACAGACAAACACATCAAAGCCATGTCCTTCACTCTGCTGCATCCTCTGTCTTCACATTCACTCACTAACTTCTCTTGTCTTCACATTCACTCACTAACTTCTCTTGTCTTATGTACAAAAAAAATCCCTAGTAAATACACTAGCTGGTAGAATGACCCTCCCTGACGGCGATGATGAGGATGAGGATGATGAGGATAAGCACGCTGACGAGAGAAGAGCTGGACGGTCTGGTGGATTTCTAGACGCTGCAGCTGTGTTTTCTATGGTGGGTCTACTCTGCTCTGTTGTGTGTCTGCCCAGACGATGACGCTGTATGTCCTCACCTGCCGTCCCATAATGATGACATCACTGAGTTGTAAACAAGGTATTAAAGCTACTCTTAACTGGACTACGGTTATGCTTTGTTCTACACACACACACACATTCTGCGTGTCTCTCTCTCTCGTTAATTCTTTAAGTGTACAGTAGGTGGCACCAG
>NC_140264.1:3222306-3334806 GCF_949987555.1 Borostomias antarcticus | reverse complement strand
ATGCTCATTTCTTGTCTCTCTCTGTCGTCTCCTCAGGTCTTCAGGCTCCAGTCATTGATCCTCCTCCAGGTTGGTAGAATGGGCATCTGCATCCATAGCAACTAATACACAGTTAAAACACTGCTGCTGGTTTGATTGGATCAGTAAAAATAAGAAGAAGAAGGAGAAAGATAACAAATGTGAAGAAGATGTAGTAGGCTACAGTACACAGTGTGCAAAATCCGGGGGGATCTGAGCCCCCTGATTGATACTTGAGACTGCCTGAAAGTTTTAAAGCTTACTGTGCCCAGTATTCATGATTCTAAACATTCACTAATATGCTATTTTTGGGGCCAGACCTATATGCACGTCTGTGGAAGCTGAATCTTTTCAACCCTTAATAACAGAAAGATCATTTGCTTGCGATCTCTAGCATGTTTGCTGTGACTGAATTGTGATATACCTGCCTGTTGTGTGTGTGTGTGTGTGTGTGTGTGTGTGTGTGTGTGTACGTCTGTGTGTGTGTGTGTGTGTGTGTGAGTGTGTGTCGGGTGAGTGTGCTGTGTGTGCATGTGTGTGTGTGTGTGTGTGTGTGTGTGTGTATGTGTGAGTGTGTGTGTCGGGTGAGTGTGTGTGTGTGTGCGTACGTGTGCGTGCGTGTGTGTGCGTGTGTGTGAGTTTGTGCGTCAGGTGAGTGTGTGTGAGTGTGTGTGTCGGCTGAGTGTGCTGTGTGTGCATGTGCGTATGTTAAGCAACTTGTTTTTAATAAAGCCTAATATCTGAATGACTCTTTCTTCGCAATTTAAAACAAATGTTCAGATACACGTGTTTCTTATCAATAGAGGGCTATCTATTTCTAAATAAAATAAATCAAATGTAGGTAAATTACCAGATGTCGTTTTGAAGCCAAATTTTATTCAAACATTGGTCCACAAAAAAACACATATAGAATAATGTAAAACTGCAAATAAAAATAAATCGAAATAAACAATAGGACTACAGGTCTTTCTTTGGGGAGGAGGACTATGCCGTCAACTCAAGATGAGCTGGAGCGAGCGAAGACCCACTTCTGTGGTGGCGCGGGAAGGCCCAACGCTTCCCCAGACTGTAGGCTACCAGGTTGCAAATCGCTACCACTGTTTCAACTAATTTGTAACATTCAAAGCAATCACCTGATATTATAGAAATTATTAAATCAGTTGTGTAGTGTTCAGCTCAAATGAAACCATTTTGCAGTATCAATGCATTCATTTTTTTGCCTATAGGCCAGCCTACACCAGGCTGAACACTTTCAAATGTAGCCTACAATTCGTTTGGCTATTTTTTTTGCACAATAGGCCTATTATTTCGATTTATTTTTATTTGCACTGTTTATATACATTATTCGTGATTCATCAATGGAAAGCATGATTGAAAATATTGCTTGTGTTTCCTCCCTCACAGAAAAAGACTGTCTCTGTCTCTCAGAGCGGGTCTCCTGGCGCGCGTGGCTATGTTGCGCAATACCTGCTTTGTGTTGCGCAATACCTGCTCCGAGAGCGAGTGAGACAGATATCTCTTCTGATATTTAGGAATAGCGGAATTAATAATGATTAAGTTGAGTCTTACAAGCCTAACATTTGGTAACGAACTATAGCAATACATGTGCTTCATTGTTTTTGATTTAGGTGATTGTCATCATTTTGCACATAATTATAACACATAGCCTACATTATGCTACAAATATAAATATAAAAAATCACCCGCCTGCGACATCTGCTGACAGAAAAGAGCACTGCAGTCTAGACAAACGGCCGAAATGTAAACATGTGATAAAAACGCTGATATCTAGGAAAAGTAATGAAAGGAGGGTCCTTGAATTTGATCGAGTGCAAACAATTATCATTTTGATTCACTTGTGTTCAAATTACCACCACTCGGTGCTTCTAGTGCCCGCAGTTAACACGTAAAGGCGTGTGCACGCGTGTTCTATGTTTTGAACGTTGGCACGGCACTTTTGACACGTCACTCCTAATATGTGCATCAAATACCTGACACCTAACACTACACCTTATAGTTTGATCAAACGAATAAGCGTGCGTATAGACACACGTTTGTGTGGTTTGCTAATATTATAGTGTGACGTGTGGAACGTGCCATGCCAACGTACGCAACAGACGTTTAAACGCCCGCACGTGTTAAGGCTGGCATGCCATGGTTTGACTCCTAAAACTGAAGCACATCTAGCATAATATTTTACAATGAAAAGCAAGGTCAATTTATAGGCTACACAGGACGCATAATTACGCACAGCTGGGATTGATAATCATTAGGCTATGGAGCCCATCCTAGTTGATTTTAGGCTAATTAGTGTAGCCTACACTCACAATCCCTTTTGCGCCATAGCCTACTGTATGTCAAAATACAAAATACATTCTTATACTATTATAGCCTACGTGTTTTGGTGCTGATCCTCAGCACCCCTATGCTACAGCTAGTTGATGATGCGTGCTCTTATTTGAAAATGTAGCGATAGTGGAGATTAAACGACACATATCTAGGAAAAGTTATGCAAGGAGGGTCCTGGAATTTGATTGAGTGCAAATAAATATTCTTAATTTTTATTCAATATGGACAAATGAGCCCCGCTCGCAGCTTCTAGTGCCCGCTGACTTAACACGAGCGTGCAAACGTTACATGCATGTGCGCAAAAATGGCACGGCACTTTTGACACGTGACCCTCTGAGAATGCGAGCGACTCGTAACTCGTGCGTATATGCACGCCTATTAATCAGCTCGCCAAAGTACCTTTATACACGCAATGCAGGCGACGAAAGCACTGAGTGTTTGTTACGCTGGCACGAATCACACCCCATATGTGTGTGTCTGGTGAGTGTGTGTGTGTGCGTGTGTGTGCGTGTGTATGTGTGAGTGTGTGTGTCAGGTGAGTGTGTGTGCGTGTGTGTGTGTCTGGTGAGTGTGTGTGTGTGTGTGTGTGTGTGTGTATATGTGAGTGTGTGTGTCGGGTGAGTGTGTGTGTGTGTGCGTGTGTGTGTGTAGCCTATGTGTGAGTGTCTGGTGAGTGTGTGTGTGTCGGGTGAGTGTGTGTGTGAATTCAGGGCTGTGAGTAGCTTTGCTCTGCTGAAAGTCTGTTGTTTTAATTCAGTTTTACACCATATCTTTGTGATCATTTTTAGATATTGGTGCTTTCCATCTACTTAACGTAGTAATTATTTTATCAATCCAACGCTCGGATTTCTGGAGTAGGCTAGTTTGGATGGTGTTATGCTATTTTTTGCACCTCTGCCCCCCTCGCGCGGGGGCGCACGCGGATACTACCAGACATTGATTTCATGCTTCCTGCAGCTGTAAAACGATATTCAACAATATCATCTTCTTTGTGGGTGTTCATGAATGATCCGAAGTCTATGATATGAACATGTATGCTTTATTACACTCAGAAGTAGACTAATTTCCCTGATATGATGTGTAGGCGATCTGTCAGTTCCGAGGGCGAACTCAATGTTTTTGAATGCAATAGTTCTGTCCAGAAATCCATTCTTAGATTAGAATAAAGGAGTTAGTTGGGTTGGGTCAACATTGAGAAGTTAATGTGATGATCTCCTTGGCTGAGAAACAGATTGTGTGATACTGACAGATGCAAATGACATGTCTCCAGCATTTACATTATACAACATACAGTATTGAATTTGCAATACAGGTACATTGGTAAATCCACGAGTAGGCTAGGCTACATTTTGATTTATTGTTTTTGTTTTATTTCCTATATCACACACCTTTCGGGTGCCAGCACATATGGGCCTATAAGACATGCATGTACTGTACAAGCAAACAACAACACAAGTTTAACACATAGAGGGAGGGTGCCAGTCAGATCTTAGTTGTACACAGACTGACGTGTACAAGACTTAAGATTCAGACTCATATGTTCAGAGCTGTAGTTCATATAGTGTATCATGTAGTGCATACTGTGTGAAGCTCAGGCTTAAGCTAAATACCGGCTGCCCATTTCTCCTCGTGAATCAGAACATGTTTGCTTTTGAGTTTAAATACATCACTTGGTAGTCTATTTCTGAACACATACTGTAAGTCACATTCATTAAAAAGACAATACTGATCTGGCCTATAGATAGTGTAGAGTAAGATCCCAGTTCAACACTATAGTTCTCCTCTACTCTGGAATGTTTCATCAGTCTGTTCCATAAGCCACCATATCACCTTTCCCTTCCCATATCCCCACTGATGGCCACATTTGGAGTCAGTTTGAACACCCACAAAAACATGGAATATATTTGTCTAACGGCTAAGAACATTTATAGAGCAATAAATTACATTATATTACATTTTCAGAGCAAGAAAGGCTAAGAGCATCAGGTCCAGGCCTAAGGCAGATGTGGACTGATGTGTGTACGTGTGTGTCTGTGTGTACGTGTGTGTGTGTGTGTGTGTGTGTGTGTATGTTAACTAAATACTACGACATCCACAGCTGACACGGTCCACAGCTGACACTGGTCCTAGTGTCTCTAGTGGTAGGCATATAGTCCTGTGTGTGTGTGTGTGTGTGTGTGTGTGTGTGTGTGTGTGTGTGTGTGTGTGTGTGTGAGAATCTATACAAGCGCTACTAGGTTTCTGGCATGAAGAACAGGGCCTGACTGTCTCCTGTCTTTCTCCAGGGCCTGATGATGTGAGGTTGGTGGGAGGAGGCAGCCGCTGTGCTGGTAGAGTGGAGATGAACCTCCAGGGAGAGTGGAGAGGTCTGGTCAGAAGGTCTGTCTGGACCATGCGTGAAGCAGCTGTAGTGTGTAGACAGCTGGGCTGTGGCTCTGCTCTTTCAACAAGAGTGACTCGTAGTGGTGAAGACCGTCCTGTATGGAGGTTTATATCTCTCTGTGCTGGGTCTGAGTCTGCACTGAGGGAGTGTGGAACAGTGGATGGAGGGTTTAATACTACTGCTGTTCTGGAGGTGGTCTGCTCAGGTAATACACACATCATGTCATTATATTCACTACTCAGTTACACTGTTACAGTATTATTACATTAAAGATGTCTGTCTTATTGCATACAAGCTGATGTTATCTGTTGAAGGGATTCACATTGTATGAAATGGCAACATTCTGATAGATATTAGTGTATTCTGGGACATTAATGGATATTTTCACACTTCTTATTTTGCTGAAAGATGTTATGTTATCAATAATAATAATAATGCTCATATTGACCATCTGTCTCTCTTCCTTCAGAGTCTGTGAGGCTTGTGAATGGATCTGGTCTGTGCTCTGGCAGAGTGGAGGTGAGGTCTAATCAGACGTGGGTCTCAGTGTGTGAAGCTGGCTTTGACTGGCAGGATGCAGAGGTGGTCTGTCGGGAGCTTGGCTGTGGGGCTCCTTCAGCCCTCCAGGGGGCGCTCTATGGGGAAGGTGAGGGTCCAATCTGGGTTAAAGAGTTCCAGTGTGAAGGCAACGAGTCCCGTCTGCTGGACTGTGACTCCTCAGGCTCAGCTAGAAGCACCAGCTCACCTGGCAATGCTGTTGAACTCACCTGCTCAGGTACTGTAAGAATCAGTTTGTCTCTCACCTCTGTTTCTCACCTGGAGTGACATGATAGAAAGAGCATGGCTGTGTTTAGTTAGGATACATAGAGTCAGAGGGCCTGACTGTCTCCTGTCTTTCTCCAGGGCCTGATGATGTGAGGTTGGTGGGAGGAGGCAGCCGCTGTGCTGGTAGAGTGGAGATGAACCTCCAGGGAGAGTGGAGAGGTCTGTTCAGAAGGTCTGTCGTGAGCACCATGAGTGCTGCAGCTGTAGTGTGTAGACAGCTGGGCTGTGGCTCTGCTCTTTCAACAAGAGGGACTCGTAGTGGTGAAGTCCGTCCTGCATGGTGGTTTAGATTTGACTGTGCTGGGTCTGAGTCTGCACTGAGGGAGTGTGGAACAGTGGATGGAGAGTTTAATACTAATGCTGTTCTGGAGGTGGTCTGCTCAGGTAATACACACATCATGTCATTATATTCACTACTCAGTTACACTGTTACAGTATTATTACATTAAAGATGTCTGTCTTATTGTATACAAGCTGATGTTATCTGTTGAAGGGATTCACATTGTATGAAACGGCAACATTCTGATAGATATTGGTGTATTCTATAATACTACTACTGTCCTGGAGGTGGTCTGCTCAGGTAATACACACATCATGTCATTATATTCAGCTGATGATCTTGACAGTCACACATTTCCTAGTCTGCACCTGTCACAGTAGCTGTGAGAGCTTTACAAAAAGACTATTACACTACATTACACTGTTACAGTATTAAAGGATTATCTCTGGTATTAAAGATGTCTGTCTTATTGGATACAAGCTGATGTTATTTGTTGTAGCGTCCACTTTGTATAAAATGGCTACATTTCTATACAAGTGTTATTATTGGACAGATACCTACACACTTGTGCTGATGGAGCTCATATGAACAGCTTACTGCATGGTGGTTTAAATGTAAATGTGCTGGTCTGAGGGAGTGTACACCAGGGTTTAAAGAGACTCATACTCATGGTGTCCTGGCAGTGATCTGCTCAGATATGTTTCAGAAATATCACGTGATGCTACTGTATACTGCTGTCTCAGTCACTAAAGTAGCCCATGCTGCCCTGTGAGGGAGGGAGGAGAACACAGCAGATCTCATCACACCTGAATCAGAGAGGTTGGTTTCTCTCCCCTCTTCTCTGTCTTTGCAGATCTCCTATTCCAGCCTATTGTCTCCCTGTCTTCCTCCATGCGAGGGGTCTCCGAGGGCCAGCAGCAGGGGCTGGTGTACAAGGACCACAGCTTTGACATCAGCTGCTCCATCCAGCCACAGTACCCAGGAGGCTCCTTCCACCTCACCTTCACCGGCTCCAACACAACCCTGAGACACACCCACCCAGCTGTCAATCACTCTGCCAACTTCCTGTTTCCTGCTGCAGACCACGCCCACCAAGGAAACTACAGCTGTGTTTATGAGGTCTACGTTTTCTCTCATAACTTCACCTCTGAGAGTGAGCTCCTCTCTGTCACTGTCGCAGGTAACTGATGGACTTTTAGAACCACAATCCCTACCTTTTTCACTCAACCAATTGGTTGGGCTGCTATGACACATGTTTGTAAACCACTGGGTTGGTCTTGAGTGAGTCTAACGGTCAGTGAGTCATTTGATTCCTGTGGTGATCTGGGGGTGGGTGACCACAGAATTATAATATGGATGTCAGTAGCACTACCTTAAGGTCACTGTCTCTCTCCACAGTCCACAAACAAAGTAGCAGCACTTTTGACATGAAATGAAAGCTATATATGATGATGTAACTTTTCAGTTGACAGCTTAATCTGATCTGATGATTCTCAGTTTCCTCATCCGCTGTGTTTCTGTTCCAGACTCTCCTCTGACAGATTTCATCATCAGAGTGGTTGTGGTGCTGCTGATCTTGGTGATATCCACCCCTGCCCTCTATCTGTTCTTTAAGGTACAAGTTATTACCCAGTCAGTCAGGGGAATGACAGCCGTGGCACAGAGGTCAAGTCTTTGCTTAACTACCACGTTTGCCTATCTGCTTGCTGATAGACTTGTTGTGTTCATGTACAGTAGGCCTGTGATAATGAACTTGCTGCTCATTTCTCCAAGTCTCTCCCCTGTTCCTGACTCTTGGTGTTGTGTCTCTCCAGACCAGGGGGCGGAGGCCAGCAGAGAGGGAGAGCATGGAGATGGAGGCCCTGCCTTCCAGTGCTGAGGCGGGGCCAGGAGAGGAAGGAGCAGCCCAGAGGATGGAGCAGGAAGAAACTGCTGTTTAGAGGCTGATCTGAGGTCAGTCATGTGGTGTCCCTGCCAATGGTGACTGACAGCTTTGGTCTGATCCTGGATCTTTGAAGTTCCACCCCGTCTATTTTTATCAGGAGTTTTTTCCTTCTTTTTGAAGTTATCTTTTCAGATTGCATTAATGCCTCTGTTGGTTCTGTATTGCATGATCCATTATTAACATCGTTATTACTGATGTATTTTATGTTTACTGGCAGTAACAAAGTTGTTAAATGATTGTATGAATACACCTTTATTTTTATATTGAAAAATACTTTTGAATGCTGTAAAACACAATGCTTTTTTATTCAAGGACAGTCAGCCAGGGCTGGAATTATCTCTGCAGGGTTCGATATCCTCACCTTGATGTTGAGAAACTGATTGATTCACTTTTTTATTTGGCTCTTGAGGTCCCGGGAGTCAAAACTGAATTTGGAAAGAGTGCTTTTAGTTCTGGTGCTTCTAGAACATGGACTAGTTTAGTTCTGGTACTCGAACATTTGATTTGGGACTATGGGGTCGAGGTTTGTGTATGGTTTAGATAATGTTGTTATTGTATCTAATTGTGTAAAATGTATGAATGTGATATTGTAATTATATTGTTACATAGTTTTGTATTGTTTATGATGTATGCTATGTCACCAGGGCACCATTGTAAATCATCCCTGGATAAACAAAGGGAAAATTATATATATATATATATTCTGTATATATTATATAATATATAATGGATGTAAGTGCATAGATTGAAGTGATTTTAATAAATTCTAATTTGCCAACACACCTGACTGATGGTCCACTCTTCCCACCTGAAACACACCTGACTGATGATATAGATTTAAATATACTGACAATATATTATATTTATACATCTGTATAATAAACAGAGTCTTTATTATAGCTTGACAGGTGACACAGTTACATGACTAATCCAGATTACATACATGAAACGTGTCCTTAAAGTGACAATCTGAAACTTCCCTGCTCAGTTATTCTTGGCAGGTGTGTCTTTGAACTGCATTTCCCAGAGATCACTTCCAAACCTTGTGTGATGTGGGTGATGCCAGAGTGGGTGTTCGGCGATAGATAGGTGTGTGTGTGTGTGTGAGTGTGTGTGAGTGTGTGTATAAATGTAGTGCTCCTGTGGTGTAGTTAAACTATGGAAACCCATACTGAGGTAATCTGGGCTAATCCAGACTGGATTAACCCAGGTTGAACTGGGTGAAAATAGTCTGTAGTCACAGTGGTCACAGATACTCTCTCACCTCTCTTATCCCCCTGTGGGAGCCAGAGTGGTCTAGTGCTGCCACCTAGTGGTGGACAGAGTGTCCTGAGAAAGAGAGAGAGATAGGGAGAGAGATAAGGGAGAGGGAGAGAGAGAAAGGGAGAAAGAGAGAGAATCCCCCTAGGGGAAAGTGGGCGTTTCAGTCGCGTTAGTAAACTACAGCAAGGTTGGAAAATGCACAAGATCCAGAGTAGTACTGTAATCATAAAAAGAGGAGGAGCAAGGACTAGATATCTTGTAATCCACATATATACATACACACATGACGTGCACACCTCCACTACACTCAGAACGCTCAGGCCCTGTTATACAGTCTGATGGTTACTCAGGCCCTGTTATACAGTCTGATGGTTACTCAGGCCCTGTTATACAGTCTGATGGTTACTCAGGCCCTGTTATACAGTCTGATGGTTACTCAGGCCCTGTTATACAGTCTGATGGTTACTCAGGCCCTGGTATACAGTCTGATGGCCGCTGGCTCAAAGGAAGGTCTGAACCGCTCCGTATTGCACCTGGGTGGGAGGAGCCTGTGGGTGGGAGGAGCCTGTGTCTGAAGGTGCTCCCCATCTGCCACAGCTCATCATGGAGGGGATGGGAGGGGTTGTCTAGGATAGACTTCAGTTTGTCCCTCGTCCTCCTCTCCACCACAGACTCCAGACTGTCCAGTTGTTGCCCCACGACAGAGCTGCCCTCCTCACCAGCTTGTTCAACTGGTTTGACTCCCCAGACCTGATGCCTTCTCCCCAGAAAGCAACGGCAAAGAACAGTGTGCTGCTCCCACAGACTGGTAGAACATCCTCAGCAGCCTGCTACACACATCAAAGACCTGAGCCTCCGGAGGAAGAACAGTCTGCTCTGTCCCTTCCTGTAGAGGCCTCAGTGTCGTCAGTCCAGTCCAGTTTGATGTTCAGGTGCTCTCCCAGGAACTTGTATGAGTCCACCATCTCAGCCTCCTCCCCCTGGATGGTGATGGGGGCTGGAGGCCTCCTGTTCCTTCTGAACTAGTCTAATTCCGACCACTAGATGGAGCCATACCAACTGAATACTTCAATCGATACTTTGAATTTATTTTTTGCATTTTTTCCATAACCATCATGTGAATGGAAGCATTCAGTTATGTAAAATGCCAACAATCCTATCACATTCAAATAATTTTTACAAGAATACATTTTGAAAGTGTTTAAAAGAGTATCAAACTGCATTTATTACAATATAACTACTGACAGTGACTACACATTTTTCAGTCATCCGTGACCTTGCAGCTAATGTGAACGGTGTGTCAAGGCTGCTGCTGGGGGTGGTAACATCAGCAGTAGCAGTTGAGGTGCTAGTAGGCCTAGGGGGGTCTTAACATTAAGCATAACATCAGTTAATAACGTTAGCCTAAACACATTTCACTGCTACAGAAGTTAAAATACCACTAAGTAACAAATGCACTAAGCAATGCATTACAGTAGGGTTGCTAATGCTAGCTAGCTAGGTAATGGGGGAAATCCGTGTTTTTATGCATTTATTTTTACCATACGCCATAGGCGTGTAGTATAACCACACCTTTGAGCGCTTTGGTGGCATTATCTCAGCGTGCTAAACTGTGTCAACAACTCGCAGTTGCAGCATGGGTTGCAGTCGATTTCACATTAAATTGAAGAACGCTTGCGGTGATTGGACCATATTACAACGTCTTTTTTTCCTAGATCTCAATACAAAAAGGATCGAATGAAGTACTGGTTTGACTGAAGATGTTTCGATCCAGTACTACAAGGTATCGAGTACCGATACCCAGCCCTAATAATGACTAAACCCTGTTTACTGTTTAACTTTTTATCTTATATACAATGTATTATATCTATAATTATATTTATACCATGGCCTGGGTTAATACTCTTTCCTGATTGGCCAGCAGACGTGCGTTAAAACCGTGTATACGCACACGTAGTTCGGCTGAAGTTTAATTACCGATCTAAATCAATGCGCCGGCTTTGACAGCAACCCAAATGAGCTCATCCCATAGCCTGCTGGACCATTGCTAGCTAGCCATGAACGAAGTGTTAGATACTGCATATTTGCTGTGCAACGCATCCATTGTCCAGTTGTCAAATCTATTTGCCAACAAACTCTTTATGATAGCCAGACACCTCACTGTCCCTAAATCAAAAACTGTTTTTTCACTTTGTGTTATAACGTGGTGGTGCACGTTAGTGGTGTAGTAGCCAGATATGATTTTGTAACGTCAGTCTAAGAGTTGCAGTAAAAAAAGCCAGACGTATGGAAAACGAAGGTTACGTATTGTAACCCCAGTTCTACGAGTGGAGCGGAGCCCCATAGGGGGGCGCTAGCGCTCCTATTGGTAACCCATGTTGGCATGCCAACAACCAATCTGAAGATAAAAACATGTACTCTTATCGTCCTAACCAATCACAGACCCCCCACCTACTATAAAGGTGGCTAAACCCCAGCAATCTGCTCTCCCACACTAAGTCAGACGAGCTAGAAAGCCAGAGGCAGGGCCCGGAAAAAACCCTATGGGGCTCCGCTCCACTCGTAGAACTGGGGTTACAATACGTAACCTTCGTTCTACATCGTGGAGCTACGCCCCATAGGGGGGCGCTAGCGCTCCTATTGGTAACAGGCGGAGCTCCAGCGATGCCCACAATGTACGCGGGCCAGGCCGACATAAAAACATCAACCCACTGGAGGCAAGGGAGTACACAAGCACCACACAGTAGTAAAGTGCAACTCCCTCCACCCGAACCCCAACGGAGGGCCGGTCAGGCAATAAGACGGGCGGACGAGGCAAAGGACCACAAACGGAACGCAAGGGTCCCCTGGTGTCCACCCTCTCAGGGCGTGGCCCTAGCAGCGACACTCAGGACAGAGTCCGCCAGGGAGCTAGATGGCACATCCAGTAGATAGAAGCGGACAAAAGGCGACGGCGACGCCCAGGACGCCGCCGCACAGATATCCTCCACACACACCCCTTGAAAGAGCGCAACCGAAGCGGCAACACCCCTAGTGGAGTGCGCGCGCACCCGGCCAGGCAAAGGGCGACCTGCCGCGGTATACGCAGCAGAGATGCCCTCACAAAGCCAGCGAGAGAGGCGCTGCTTGGAAAGGGGGGAGCCCAGCTTGCCCGCACCGTAGCATACGAGCAGCTGAGGCGTGGTCCTGAACGAGGCCGTGCGCCTAATGTAAACAGAGAGCGCACGGACCGGGCACAAGAGATGCAACCGGGCGCCCTCCACCGAGCAGTGCGGAGGAGGAGAAAAGGCGCGCAGCTCCAGAGGCCTAGCACTACAAGAGTGCCTAACCACCTTGGGCAGGAAAACCGGGTTGGGCCTCAGAACGGCCTTACTGCCGTCCCCAGTGATGGTGAGGCAGCCCGGCTGCGTCGACAGCGCACACAGACCACTCACTCGCTTACCCGAGGATAATGCGAGGAGCAATGCCGTTTTGATAGACATCCATCTGAGATCAACCTGCTCCAAAGGCTCGAACGGCACCTTGCACAGTGCGTCCAAAACCAGAGACAGATCCCACTGGGGGGCCAAGGCTCTGACAGGTGGTCTAAGCCGGACCACACCCGTCAAAAAACGCCTGACCAGAGGGTGAGCAAAGACCGTAGTCCTAGCAAACCCCTCATGGCATGCTGAAATAGCAGCCGCATACACCCTAATGGTGGAGGCAGCAAGCCCCAGGTCCAACAGATGTTGCAGGTAGGAGAGCACTGCCTCAACTGAGCAGGCCTCCGGGTCCACATCTTCCCCATCACACCAACGCACGAAAGACTCCCACTTCCCAGCGTACAGCTTAGAAGTAGAGCCAGCACGCGCGCTCTGAATAGTGCTGACCACAGCCGCGGAGAGACCCCTCCGAGCTAACCTGCGCCGTTCAGTAACCAGGCCACCAAGCGCTGACCCAGAACCGGGGGGGCCTGTAACGTGCCGCCCGCCTGGGACAGGGCATCCCGCCCGTACGGAATGAGCCAAGGGCGAACCTGAACCAGAGCCATCAGTTCCGCGAACCATCGCGCACTGGGACGGTCTGGCGCAACCAGGATCACTGTCCGACGTTCGGACCGTATTCTGGTCAACAGCATAGGAATGATCGCCACTGGGGGGAAGGCATAGAGCAGGCCCTCCGGCCAAGGGGTGTGCGCAAAGGCGTCCACTCCCAGCGGGGGGCTGACCGTCCGACTCAGAGAGAACCAAGAGGACAGTGAGCATTCTCCCTTGTGGCGAACAGGTCCACCTTCGCACGACCGAAGCGCGCCCAAAGATGTGACACAATCTGAGGATGCAGCCTCCACTCGTCGTGGCGCGGCCCGCCTCTCGACATGAGGTCGGCGCCGACATTCAAGTGGCCCGGAATGTGCAGAGCCTGGAGGGAGCTCAAATTGGAGCTCGCCCACAGCCACAACCTCACCGCCGCGCGATGAAGAGCCACTGAGCGGACACCACCCTGACGGTTGATGTAGGCTACCGTGGCACGGTTGTCCGAGCGCACTAGCACAGGGAGCCCCCTCAGCGCAGGTGCAAAGTGCCGAAGAACCAGCAACACAGTCTCCAGCTCCAGGAGATTGATGTGCCTGTTCTCGCCAGGAGGCCAACGGCCCCCCACGGCTTGGGACAGGCACGTCCCTCCCCAGCCGGAGAGGGAAGCGTCCGTGAAAATCGGTACGCGGAACGACACCCTGCCTAGAGGGACACCACGCGCGATGATGCGCGGGTTCCTCCAGAAAACCAGGTCCGTAGCCAGGGACCCGGGCAACGTCACCATCTTGAATTTGTCCCTGCTGACATTCAGATGAAGACGTGCGAACCAACGTTGTAAGCCACGCATGTGCAGGAGGCCCAGTGGAACCACCGCGTGGGCCGATGACATTAAGCCCAGCAAACGCATCACCGTCAGAGCCGTGACCACCCTCCCTGGCAGGCAGATAGAGAGTGCCCGGGCCAGAGCCTCGCGCCTCGGCGCCGCCAGGGACACGCGCATCGAGACAGAGTCCAAGCTGAGACCCAGATAAATGACAGACTGAGACGGGCGCGGCGTGCTCTTTTCCCAGTTGATGGCGAAACCCAAGCCTGTGAGATGAGTCACAAGCTGGGAGGTGTGCGACCTGGCCTGAGCGGCTGACGAGGCGAGGATCAGAAGGTCGTCCAGGTAGGCGAGCACTCTGATGCCCTCGCGCCTCAGCGGTAGAATCGCCGTTTCCAGGCACTTGGAAAACACCAGAGGAGCCAGCGCATAACCGAACGGGAGCCTGGTGTACTCGTAAGCCACACCCTGGACGGCAAAACGCAGAAACTTTCTGTGACCCTCTCTGATGGGAACATGAAAGTACGCGTCCTTCAGATCTATGCTTGTGAAGAAGTCTCCCTGGAGAACGGAGTCCAACAGGTGCCTCACTGTGAGCATACGAAAATGCCGTTTGGCTACGCATTTGTTCAGAAGGCGCAGGTCGAGGATGGGACGCATCCCCCCTGTCCGCTTCGGAACGAGGAAGTAACGAGAGTAAAATCCCGCCCCCGAGCGGCTCGGTGGAACCACCGCTATCGCCTCCTTGGATAGGAGCTCCGCTATCTCCGACTGGAGAGCGCTCTCCTGCCGCGGACCCGAGACCACAGTCTCCACCACCCCGGTGAAGGACGGAGGGTGGGCGATAAACTGAATCGCATACCCTGATGTCAGGATGCGAGACAGCCAGCGAGGGAGGCATGGCAATCGCATCCACGCCACTCTGCATAGCGAGAGAGGGCCCGCCGCCGTGCGCGGGACGTTCGCCAGAAAGCGATCGTATTCTAAACGGCCCCGACCGCCACCGCTGGCACCTCCCCACCCGTGGGGGCTGCAGCAGTCCAAGGGGGGCCGCATATGAAAGGGAGGCGAACCGCAGACACTGACATCACACACCGACTTACTCGAAGTGGGGGCAACATCAATGTCAGAACAGTGTAAACGTCCTCCAGAGCCCGGAGACGTAAGCCCGCAAGTAGCCCGAGAGCTGTTGTGAAAACCAACTAGCATCTCTGCAGACAGTGGGGCCGCGTTAGTGTATACACACGAAGAGGCCACCGACTTAACCTGTGCAGCGGTAGCCCTTGTATCGCTCACAACGCAAGGAAAAGGAGCATCGCTCTCATATGCAAATGAGGCAGACGGCTGAAGTAGCGGAGCCCTGTCATTATATGCAAATGAGGCCGCCGCCGACATAGACTCAGGCTGTGTGGAGGCAGACGCCTTTGAACTTGCCGAGAAAAGTCGGGGAATCTTGCTCCCATATGCAAATGAGGCAGACGACCCATACCGATGCAGCGCAACGGGGGGAACCAATGACGTACGAGCATTCAAATTTGAAGTATAGCAGAGCGAGCGCTCAATTTCAAACGAAGTTCGCTCAACGGTCCTAACGACATCAACCGTCTCTCGGGCTGTGTGCGAGAGTAGCTTAGTCGAACGAGACACAGGGGCTTCATTTCCCAGCCGTTCACGATGGTGCGGTACACGAATACCTGCGCTCACCGTAGAAGTAGCAGAGAACGCCTTCCCAGTATTACACACCAAGCGAGACACAGGATTAACTCTATGTCGAGCCCTCCTCTTGGAAACGGAAAGTCTAGCTACGGAAAGCTGACCCGTAGAGGGGGAAGGCTGCCCGACAAACTTCCTTGATATCCCCGCCGGGGTAGGAAGAGTAGCCAGGCTAGCGCTAGCCAACTGAGTGGATGAACTGGCCCGTAGTTTACTTGAGTGATTACGGGGCAGAACAGCGCTACCCTCCACCGACTTAATTCTCTCGGCAGAGAGCGGAGGGGCAGGCGCAACCATCTCAGAACCAGAACCCAGAGACACATTAATCATAGCATCAGACTGTCGAGCATGGAAATGACACAAGTGACCACCGGTGTACACATGAACACGCTCTTTATTGTGCGAACCCCTAATACAGGGACCACAACCAGCCTCTAACGTGAGGGGAGGGCCATCGTGAACAATAGCAGCCTGAGCAGACGTTAATTGTCACGCATTAGCGCCGGGCTTCTTTCTCTTCCACCGCGGAGCAGGACCTTGGCGAGCGGTGGAAGGAGCACGGGGAGCCTGAGCGGACCGCTGACTCGCAGGAGGGGGACCGGGGGCAGCCCTCGGAGGGGCGGACCTCGCCGTCCTCTTCCTCCTCTTTATCGTTCACCGAGGAGACGCCCAGCCACAGCAGGCGATGGTGCACCACAGCGTTAGCCATGACGCGGCCAGTGCAGATCGCGGCAGCCTGGCAGAGCTGCATGGCCGCTCCAGCCGCAGCCTGGAGGTCGGGAACCCGTTCGGGCGATGGCGAGGCGCCGCTGCTCAACTCCGATGCCAGGGTAGTGACCAGGATGGAGATGGAGGAGACGGCGGCCGTGGCCTGGGCAGCGAGGACATACATGCGGTCGGAGAGGGTAGCCGCCTGTCGGTCTCGCGCCCCGGGAAGCTGAGGCTTCTTGGTATTGCTCCACGCCGCCGCACCAGGAGCGAAGTGGGCGGCAAAGGAGGACTCGAGCGCCGGGACGCCACCGGAGATGTCGCGTTCATAGCCGGAGACACGCGTGGCTTCAATCCAGGCGCGAACCGGGGCCTTAGCCTGCTCGAGGGGCGCCACCCAGGTACTCTCGACAAACTTGTCGATATGTTCCAAGACCGGGAGGGGCCGCTTGATTCTCCGCGTCGAGAGCTCGAAGCAAGAAATGCCCCAGAGGTTGGTGCAATTCGCCTCAGGCTCTGACGGGAGGGGAATTCCGATGGAGACCGCCGCGCGCTCAAGTATACCGGGGAACACCCTCCGGAATACGAGCGGCTTGGCCCCACCGGAATCCCGGGGCTCATCGTCTGGGGGGCCGCCCTCGCCGCCGGCGGGGGGCTCGGAACCAGACACAGATGAGCCCGTGCGTGGGGAGGGGCCCTGAGAGGCGGGCAACTCCCCACTGTCCTCCGAGTCACTACAATCCCCAGAGTCGTCGTCGGAAGGCTCGGACTCGCAGGAGGGGAGAGGACAGGGGACGGTACTCCGTGCGCGCCAGAAGTCCAGGCGGGCACGCCTGAATTCAGAGGGCAGCAGCGCGCACTGGGAGCACGGCGGGTTGGGAGAAACTCCCTCTTCGGCGTGGCTCTTCCCCAGGCACGCCACACACCGGTCGTGGCGGTCCTCCGGGTCCGGGCCGAGTCCACGACCCGCGGGGCATCTTCTTCCAGAAGAGGAGGGGCGGGGACGTCCATAGGGGATCCAGCGCCGGAGTCCCTCAGAGGTAGGTCGCCGCCGCTCTTCTCGCTCTTCTTCGTTTTCTTCATTTCTTCAGAAAGGCTTCCTTCAGCTGCTTGAAAGCTCGTCTGAAAATGGGAGAGGAGATTGCTGGGGTTTAGCCACCTTTATAGTAGGTGGGGGGTCTGTGATTGGTTAGGACGATAAGAGTACATGTTTTTATCTTCAGATTGGTTGTTGGCATGCCAACATGGGTTACCAATAGGAGCGCTAGCGCCCCCCTATGGGGCGTAGCTCCACGATGTAGAACGGTCTCCGCCTCGTTGATCCAGTAAGGGATAATCAACGAGTAGGTGCGCGTTAAACGGTTTTAAGGCACGACGTGGAGGCGAAGAACCACCCGACGCTCAGTGCCTCCGCAAAGTGCCTTAAAACCGTTTAACGCACCTATGAGTTGATTATCCCGCTTATACCATGGCCCCACATGCCAAAGACAAATAAATATATGCCATTTACACGCATTTTCTACATTAAAATATAAAGAAATGTTATTTATGTGTTGCTCACTGCTGAGTGTCATTATAGTCCCTAACTGCTAAATCACGTTGCTATGGAATTACAAATTGAATACTGTATAATATTTCTTGGAGGAACAGCGATGACATCCAATAGTTAACATGGGTTTGGAACCGTAAGTGAAATGGAAAGTGTCCGTTACCTTTTCTTTCAGCAATGTCTCTCAACCCTGGATACGACCTAGCAACCAATGAGCCTAGCAACCCAAACTAGCTATTCCATAGCCTACTGTACCCATATATCTATGACTGTAGTACCTGATATTGCTAGATAGCAATGAGCGAAGTGTAGGCTACTGCATATTTGCTGTGAAACATATAAATCGTCCAGCTGTCAAACCTAGTTGCAAACAAACTATGTATGATAGCCAGATTGTCCTCAACTCCAAAAGTATTGTTTTCATGTCGTGGTATATTGTCAGTCGTATTCAATACATCCATGGTCGTATCGTTCATTGTGAGTTGATTTGCGAGGACGGGATGTGTCGTATCATTATGTGAAGCAGGGTTATTAGAATCCAGCAATTGCCTCAGTTTTATATTTTGATACTTCTGAAATGAGAGAAAAGAAGCAATTAGGGCAATTCATTTACTACTGTATCAGTACTTACTAAACAATTCAACTGTCTTACTCAAATCCCATTCACCCACTCACAGCCTAGTGTGAAGCACCTTGCATTAACTTCAACACCAGCCTAAACCATGCACAATTCTGAACATGTAGGCTACAGTTAGAACCCAACTCCACAGGCTACACTAGCCAATATCCGAGAACATGAAAGCCATGTTGTTATATAGGAATCTGTTAACAGTGAACTAATATACTGTACCATGAGGTCCAGCTGGACTTGTAGTATGGATCTGAGTGCCACTGCTCCTGTCGGTCTGTCCATCATTGTCCCTCTCTTCATCACTGTTCTGCTCTCCCCCTCTTTCTGAGTCACTTTCTTCTCTCTCTATGGCTCTGTCTCGGTCTCTGGTGTTTTGTTCTTCACAGTCATCACTCAGTTCTTCTTCATTGCTCATTCCTCCCTTACTCATGCTTTTCTCTTCTCTTCCTTGACTGTTCTCCTGTCCCTTACTCTGCTCTTCGCCTTTGTCTGACTCCCCTCCTGTCTTTGTTTTTTGGGGTTGAAAAAAGCTGGCTATGCCACCACTTTTCTCCTTCCTTTTCATTTTTGCATCTGCTGGACCTACAGTATTCAAGAAAAGGGTGGGTTAGTGAGAGGCTGAGCATGCGTAGCTGAAATAGCTAGCGTTAGCTAGATATACTACACTGAGCTAACAAGCTAGCTACCGGTCCTCCTCTACAGGCTATTGCAGCAGGTAGGCTACGACAAGAAAACAAAATCCAATAACTGTCTCAATAAATCAGTTAACTGGGGACAAAAGCCCTCGGTGCTGCTTACGTTCGTTGCCTGCCTAGTGCCTATATCAGCGCGAACGTGCGCGTATCGCTCGCTCATACATATTTGACTGTTCTCCCCCCTCCCGAATATTTTTTTTACAATATTCGTACGAATTAAGTATTCGGGAAAAAGCTACTATTTGTACTCATCCGAGTACCGTATTCTTATTCGGGCACACCCCTACACTCCAGTAGATCCCTGGGCTCACGAGAGATGAATGGTGCCTCCACACCTTGGGAGAACAGATGACACAGTGGTCCTGAGACTGTTGTGACCTTTTTCAATCCTGACTGATTCCGGAAGCTGAAGGTTCTTTGTCTTCTTGTGTCTGATCTTTCTGATTATTAAGGAGAAGCTAAGATTCATCAGCAGTGTCATTTTGGGTTTTTGAGATATGAGTTTTGAGAAAATGACCCAAATTCAGCCACAAACCCCCATACACACAAATGAACTCCCTACAGTACCTCTCTCAGCTTATACATTGTTTATTAAAAAAGGTTTATGAAAAAATAAACATCATGATCAAGTTTAAAATGCAGCTGTCCAGACATCCAACCAACAGTCACCAACAAATACATTTCCATCCCAGTGTTTGTTCCATATCTGGGGCACATTTCAAGTCTCGTCGTAAAATGCGAGCTATATCGTGAGGGAATGGATGAAGGACTTAAACAAACTGATTGTAAGGACTATATATTGGAGAATTGAGAATATTATTCAAAAAGAAAAGGGCAGGATTGCTCGAAAGTTCAGACTGGTGTGAGGAAGGTACTATTTGGTCGGGAACAAAGAAGATCAGTCCGCTTGGCTGATTAACTATCGTATCCACTAAGATGCTATATAGCTCAAACTCGTAAGTCACCTGTCTGATTATTATAATGTGAAGTGAACACAGCATTACAATGTAGGCCTTTTCCTAGTGTTTTCAAAAGCCTCTGGATCTGCCTATTACACTAGAACACAGCTCCAGATTTGGAGTGCCGAAACGTAGCCCCAGCCGTATCCTGAGGCCTCTGGGTTCGAGCTTCATTTTGGCTGCGGTAGAGTCATTGCTAGGCACAAATGTAGGCGAAAACGCAGTAGTGTAATCAAGGCCTAAGAAACCAGGTCCATTCCAAATTCCACGACAGGTCTTTCTCTTTCTCCAACTCCCTTCTCCATCTATCGCTTCTTCAATAGCTGGTGGTGAACCTGAGAGGAGAGAGAAAGGGGGAATGAGAAAGAGAGAGAAAGTAGGGAGGGGGGGGGGGGGCGGATGTGTGTAAACTCTTCTTGTACTGTTCTGTATGTGTCGTTGTACAGTATGTCTAGTTGCCTTCCAGGGACAATAAAGATGTTCTGAATATAAACAATAAAGATGTTCAGAATATAGACTGATTTTCAGATCATAAAAGTCAATTTGATATCAAATTGATATCAAACACACACATGCACACTATTGCTTACAAAGATGGGGTCCTTTTTGAGGCAGGCTTCAGTGAACTCTGTGCAGCTCTTGGATGAACTGTATGAACACACTGGTGTCTTTTTAAGTGTCCTAAAGAAGTGAAGTTCTTTCCACACTGGTCACAGTGGTATGGCTTCTCTCCTGTATGAACACGCTGGTGTGTAATAAGGTTTCCTGATTTAGTGAAGTTCTTCCCACACTGGTCACAGTGGTATGGCTTCTCTCCTGTATGAACACGCTGGTGTGTAATTAAGTTCCCTGATTTAGTGAAGTTCTTCCCACACTGGTCACAGTGGTATGGCTTCTCTCCTGTATGACCACGCTGGTGCATCTTTAAGTGTCCTGACTGAGTGAAGGTCTTCCCACACTGGTCACAGTGGTATGGCTTCTCTCCTGTATGAACACGCTGGTGTGTCCTTAACTCTGCTGACGTAGAGAAGTTCTTCCCACACTGGTCACAGTGGTATGGCTTCTCTCCTGTATGAACACGCTGGTGTGTCTTTAAGTGTCCTGAAATAGTGAAGTTCTTCCCACACTGGTCACAGTGGTATGGCTTCTCTCCTGTATGAACACGCTGGTGTTTCTTTAACTCTCCTGATGTAGTGAAATTCTTCCCACACTGGTCACAGTGGTATGGCTTCTCTCCTGTATGAACACGCTGGTGTGTCTTTAAGTTTCCTGACGAAGTGAAGTTATTCCCACACTGGTCACAGTGGTATGGCTTCTCTCCTGTATGAACACGCTGGTGTGTAATTAAGTTTCCTGATTTAGTGAAGTTCTTCCCACACTGGTCACAGTGGTATGGCTTCTCTCCTGTATGAACACGCTGGTGTGTCTTTAACTCTGCTGACATAGTGAAGTTCTTCCCACACTGGTCACAGTGGTATGGCTTCTCTCCTGTATGAACACGCTGGTGGGTCTTTAAGCTTCCTGACTGAGTGAAGGTCTTCCCACACTGGTCACAGTGGTATGGCTTCTCTCCTGTATGAACACGCTGGTGTGTCTTTAACTCTGCTGACGTAGTGAAGTTCTTCCCACACTGGTCACAGTGGTATGGCTTCTCTCCTGTATGAACACGCTGGTGCATCTTTAAGTGTCCTGACTGAGTGAAGGTCTTCCCACACTGGTCACAGTGGTATGGCTTCTCTCCTGTATGAACACGCTGGTGTGTCTTTAACTCTGCTGACGTAGTGAAGTTCTTCCCACACTGGTCACAGTGGTATGGCTTCTCTCCTGTATGAACACGCTGGTGTGTCTTTAACTCTGCTGACGTAGTGAAGTTCTTCCCACACTGGTCACAGTGGTATGGCTTCTCCCCTGTATGACCACGCTGGTGCATCTTTAAGTGCCCTGACCGAGTGAAGGTCTTCCCACACTGGTCACAGTGGTATGGCTTCTCTCCTGTATGAACACGCTGGTGTGTCTTTAACTCTGCTGACATAGTGAAGTTCTTCCCACACTGGTCATGGTGGTATGGCTTCTCTCCTGTATGAACACACTGGTGCGTCCTGAGATTAGCCTTTAGACTGAAGTTCTTCCCACACTGGTCACAGTGGTACGATCTTGGCTTGTCAATGTCTCTCTGCCTCTGGCCAGGAGCTGCAGTGAGCGGGGTGTTGGAGGTGGTGAAAGGGAGCGATCAAGAGGAGCAGGATGGGAGAGTCTCTGGTCTGATCTCTCCGTTCCTTAGCAGAGAGATGTAGAGGTTGTCACGGCTGCTCTTGATGTGATTGTGGAGGGAGATCTGGGAGTTTTAGGAGAATTGGCACTCGGACCAGGAGCACACCTGGGGCAAGTCTGACATCACTTCTGGGATTGAGAGTGAAAGAGAGACATTACAAACATTAAAATGATTATCACACATTTAGTACAATTTCAAATACTGTATAGGGTGATTATATGTAGCTAGTGAAGGGGGGGGGACACAACCACATGACGACTTCAGATTGTGGACAGGAGAGAGAAAGATATGCAACAGGTTCCTCTGGCTGAGCTCGGAGGGAAAGCGACAGAGGAGAGAGAAAAAGTGACAAAATCTAAATAGGAGAGAGGAGAGAAAACATGTAATACGTTGAAGACCACGGTGTTAACTTAGATAGCTAGAATAAGCTAGCCAGCACTCCTTAACTTATGTCAAGCTACCATGTTCCATGGCAACTAAGAGCATTCCATTCTGTTCATAGATAGCATGGCTGCCTAATATCGGCAATTTGCGTGCCCCACAACAGCAATTTGCACAGGCGCCATTGCAGTGCATCACATACTGTCCCCTGTATCGTTGCATCCATGAGTGTCCTGAATTTCACGCTGTATGCCCACGTCTTGACTGCTGTCTGGCACCATGGGAAAAAGTCAGAGGAGAGAGGGAAGGCCGGAAGAGGAGAGCTACTTGGACAGCGGTTACTATTATGACTAGCAGACCTCTGGTTGTTTCAGCTTTAAGGAAAAGAAGTGGATGAGAGAGAGATGGAGGAGAAGACAGAGGGAAGGAGAGTCTAGGACAGCTACCTCTAGTGGTGCTCTTTTTGTCCCAGAAGTAGTCGAAGGAGATGCTCTTGTATCTTTACTCCTGTCTGTACCAGACCAGCAGCCGACAGCAGCGATACAGGATCCCTCCACGGTACTGAAACGCTACCAGGTTCTGCTCTTCCTCAGTACGGGCACAGTTCACATACCTAGGAGAAAGGGGGGATGGTTTCATAAAAACAAACTGGTGAGGGAGGGAGAGATGGAAGGAAGGAAGGATGAAGGAAGAGAGGGAGGGAGAAAACCAAGTGGGTGAGATGTAGGGTCTGACTGTATGGAGGGAGGGAGGGAGGGAGGGAGGGAGGGAGGGAGGGAAGGAAGGAAGGAAACTTTCAAGACTGGAGAGGTGGTTTATTTTGAGTGGGAGCAGCAGAATAGATTCTGGAAATCTGAGAAATGAACATGTGTTCATATTTCTTCACCTGATTGTAATGCCTAATTATTCTACAGTTTACACATGCAAAGATGGGTCCATCCCTGATCTCTAAAAAGTCCTATTCTGCCTATTTTTGTCCTGTTTAATTGTACATGAAATCTTTCCTTTAACATAGCCTGTAAGAGTCAAATTCAGGTTAATTGGGTCAATGCGTTGCTCCTCCCATGTTAATAGGAACTGATGATATTTAGGTAGGAACTCTCCTGTTGTTGGCTAGGTGTTGCTGCACGGAGGGAAAACAGCTTTTGACCACACACGCACTCACAAACATGCGTACCGGGTTGTTTGCTGGATTATTGGATTATTGATTATGGAAGGACAATAAATGGACCAAGTGTTCGCACAGCAGTTTATTGTCCGACTACTTTATTAACAAACACGGTAACGTAATATGTGTCAATTAGATCAATCCGGAGCAGCAGCGCCATAGTGGCTTAAAGCACTAGGCTTAGCCTTCACGTAGCCTTTTTATTTGCATCTGATTGTATATAGGCCTCTGGATTCATTGAGAGTTGCTTCTCTATGAACTTCCTTCTGTTAGTTCTATCACAGTCCCTTATCATGTCTGGATCCTGCTGTTTCTGTCTCTCTAGTGGCATGCTGTTCAGCATTATGCTCATCTCTGGTTGCGTGTGCATCTCTCTCCATCTGTCTCTGCCTAGACGTATGCTTCCTAAGAGCTTCTTTATCTCTGGTTGCTTGTGCGTCTGTATCTATCTGTGTAGCTCTGCTGGCTGGCTGCTCTGCAGCATGTTTAGTTCTGTCTGCTTGTGCGTCCCTCTCTGGGGTTGTTTTGTCCCTCTGCTACTTTCTCTTTTACTGTCTCTTCTCTTTTCTCACTAAATCCATGTCATAGTTGGACTGACAAGTAATGGATTGAGATGCTACGAGGCTGTAATTGATTTCCTTTTCACAAGTTTTGCTAATGTCTTTTACAGTTTGGTTGTGTGCTATTTAGGACATTTAGCCCTATCTGTGGTCCGTCTACCATGAACCTGAATCATTTCATTGGTCGTTTCAGTATTGAGCTAGCTGCAGTTTTTCTGCAAGCTCTCACTGGGCTACAATGGAAGTCAATGGGCCACCTGTAAATAAGTTGGAAAACTATGATAATTGTGCTTTTCTGAGACAGGAAAGCGCGGGAAGCACAGGGTGTAATCTTACCAGTCTCATTATGCTCTCTTGTGAAATGTATCGCAATCCGAATATTTGTAGGTGTCTGGCATGACTTGCACATAGTCCTCCGTGGGAACAATGAAAACAAGCACCAGGGGAATGCTTATGTCCAAGCCATGCCAAACAAGTAAAAATATTGGGATTACGATACATTTCACAGGAGAGCATATTGAGACTGGTAAGATTACACCCTGTGCTTTCCATCTCAGTAAAGCCCATTTTCACTAACACAAATCCCCATCTATCTATCCATCCATCCATCCATCCAAGTAAGTATGAATGGATAACTATCTGTATGTCTTCTATATTTTAGTTCAATTCAAAGGGCTTTATTGGCATGGGAAACATACATTTACAATGCCAAAGCAAACATCCCAAAAGGTCACAGAAATGTTACGGTTGAATCGAATTAATAAGTGTAATATTTACAAATGTATTTAAATTAACTTAAATGGTAACTTTAAAGTTTGTATGTACAGTGTGTATATGTATAGTGATCAGTGTGGTGTGCAGGGATACTGATTCAAGAGTTTCAATCGTGGAACCAAACCAACCAGCTATCTGATCAATCGTGTCCAAATCCAAATTTCCTGACAGAAATATATCCAGCAAATCGATAATAATCATTTTAATAAGGTGTTAAGAAAATAACGCGTTCCGTTTTCGAGTCAGCACAGGTTGTGGCCTCTAGTTTTGCTCATGAATTACGTTATACGGCCATGATCTCCACTTAATGTCACCAGCGAATTAAAGAAGTGAACGCACGCAGCAACGACCAGCAACAGAGAAATGACCTGAAAACTGACCGCATGTCGGCATGTTCGCTCCACGCGCTTCCCTGTCAACATGGTCATACTAAACAGCTTGCTGAAATCCGAAAAGATGAATAAACTATTCTGTTTTCGATTCAAATGTGTAGCTGTATGACCCTCCCCTGGACTCAAATAAAAGAACAGTAACCCTCTCCTGGACTCAAATTCAAAAACAGTCGTCTAACCCTCCCTTGGACATTCGAATTTCACTTCCTAAACCGAAGCCCCAAACGGCGGCGCTATAATCTTTCAAAAATAAAAAATAACATACAACTTACCGAATTGAGGATTGTCGTAGCCTACAGTGAAAGGCTAGTGAGTAGGTTGTGATGGAAACGTTTGTTTACTCAAAAAGAATAAAGAGATCGTCTCTTGTTTTCTTCAGATGGATAAAACAAATCTTTGCAATGAGGAATCTTTGCAGGCGTGACAAACAGTGTTCGACAGTGAAAAGTTTTCAAGGTAGAGAGAGAGACAAATTAAGAACACAATTTATACACACATTTAGTCGTGACTGCTAGTCTTTTCAATGCTCTTAACCAATCGGTGAAAGCCGGGAACAATGACGCGTTTCACTGTTCAGATCTGGTCTAGAGCCCGCCTCCTGAGACCGGAAAATACCTGACCCCCTCTTCTGGATATGTAATTGTAATATCTTGCACTATATTACATACGTACTATATATATTACAATATTACATAATCAGGGTCGGACAGCGGCGTAACCATTTACTGACGTTTACTGATATACTTTGGGAAAGTGCATTACAGGGCATGGCCATCACTGACTAACTGACACTGCACTGCTATATCTACCTAGGTGATTAACAAGTAGTAGTGCTTAGGTGAACCTCTGTTGCCACCTACTGGACATTGTTAAGAACACATGACCCAACCATAGCATATAGTACAGTAATGGTAAGGCAAGGCAAGGCAAGTTTATTTATATAGCACATTTCAGCCACAGGGCAATTCAAGGTGCTTTACATGAGACATTAAAAGCATTAAAACAAAAAGCAAGACATTAAAGACATTTAAAACAAAAGGCAGGACAAATTAAAAGCATTAAAACAAAAAGCAAGTGGTAGTGACCAGTTCTGACATTACTATGACATTATTATTCTGACATGCATTATGCGTGACCTCTTCATTTATGTAAGGTCTTATATTGAATGTCCAGTGCTGACCATGTTCCTCCTTGTTTTCCACAGATAAAAAGGTGCAGTCTCTTCTTGTTCTTTAGTCCTGGACCTGGATCAGGGCTACTTCGTTCCATTCATTCTAATATGAGAGGTGTGAACGCAAGACTACTGACAACCACTTCAACCAGACAATACGTAGACTAGATGGTTCCCAAGTGTGAATGTGTCTGCTCTCCAACTTCAGCGCTATTGAAAAGCTGAAGGCCTCCCCATTCTATAAGTGCAAACTGTCTAAATCGCCAGCAATTGAAACTGTCTTCTTAGGTACCTGGATCTGGAGGAGAAAAGAAGGGAGCAGAGTTCAAGGACTATGCAAACACCTTCCCAGTCCAGTCCGCCTCCCCCTACTGTTGGCCGTAGCCCTGGTTCTGGACCCGGACTCGGAACTGAATGGTTGATTGATCTTAAAATGACCTCATATTGGTATAATCACTGGTATGTAGACTATGATTGGTTAGTCAAATAAAGGGAATTATTCGTTTTGTTTTTTCTTGGGTGGACTCAATCTTATTTGGGTCCCTAAATTGGGCCTCAGTCATCAAAACTTTGATTATAGCTTTAGGAGAGCGTAATCAATCTTGCTAGAGAAAAAAGCAATGAATTAAAATGGATTTAATAAGGATTTGTGCCTATTATTATTTCTCTCAGACTCAATACCTGCAGCCCATAGATTACATGTTCTATAGGGTGTGTTAGGGTACTTGTTTTCCAAAGTATGGTAAAATGAGCACTTGGGGCGGGTAAAAGGATCCATGATCCGTTTTCATTTGTGTTTATGGTCTTCTAACGTTAGACTAGTCAAGATCCTGCAGTAGCTTATTCATATCTGCCTGGTTAGATTTCTATCTGATGTTGGCTAGCTAATGTTAGCTGGTGGTGTTATTAGCAAGCTGGCTGGATTTGGACCTGATCCAGGGCTCTTGTTCTTGTGCATTCCATTCATTTCAGTATGAGAGGTGTGAACGGCCTATTGGTGGTATTTGGCGCAGCTGCACAGAGTCTAGACCTGGTCCAGGGCGATCTCCTACGTATAACGCCCTGTTACTCTCAATGCAATTTGCCTATTAAAGCGCTTCATCAGCCCGGTCGTCCGACTCTACAGACAAAACCGTTTCGTTACTCACCAAAGTAAACACATCGTTGGAAAGATGAAAGCCTTTTCTCCTGAAGCGCTACAGTTTGTAGTCCCCCACCTTTCAAATAAAGGGCACATTTGTACACTTAAATGTTTTATATCCACAGCGCATCGACTGTCTTCTTCTACCGGCGAATCGGCGCTCTCCGCTTTGTTTAGTCTACTCACTGCTGCCACCCATGTCGGGGATGATGCATTACATCTTAAATGGTGTTGTGAGACTCGCGTTGAGGAAGGAGTCTGATTAGCGGGAGAACATTTACGCTGAGTTAACTATGGCAAACGATCTCTTCAGAAAACATTTCGGGAAACATTTATGTAACTGTTGCCTTATAAAATTGACAAGTACAATCATTGGCACGTTGTTAGATGTGGTTGTAGGCCATTGTATTCCCATGCAATTAAAACCAGAGCTGAATTGTATTATTGGCATATGTTTTCTCATTCCCCTATTAAATGGTTTGATATTCTAAAGTAAGTTGTTTTTTATTTGCTCCTTCCTCAACGCGAGTCTCACAACACCATTTAAGATGTAATGCATCATCCCCGACATGGGTGGCAGCAGTGAGTAGACTAAACAAAGCGGAGAGCGCCGATTCGCCGGTAGAAGAAGACAGTCGATGCGCTGTGGATATAAAACATTTAAGTGTACAAATGTGCCCTTTATTTGAAAGGTGGGGGACTACAAACCGTAGCGCTTCAGGAGAAAAGGCTTTCATCTTTCCAACGATGTGTTTACTTTGGTGAGTAACGAAACGGTTTTGTCTGTAGAGTCGGACGACCGGGCTGATGAAGCGCTTTAATAGGCAAATTGCATTGAGAGTAACAGGGCGTTATACGTAGGAGATCGCCCTGGACCAGGTCTACACAGAGTCATGAGTTCATTTTCATTGATGAAGCTGGATTCAATCTATCTAAAACCAGGCATCAGGGCCGAGATGTTACAGGACAAAGAGCTGTTGTAAATGTCCCTGGGCAGCGTGGGGGAAATATCACCTTGTGTTCCTGGATGAAGAATCAGTGTTTTTTGGTGTGTGGGAGCAGGTCTGTGAGCTTCAAGAATGTTAAGTTGGGGGAGGGGGGGATCCTTTTCCACTAGCCCAGAGAGATAAGGAGGAGGTCTTAAGATGAGGTCATTTTGACTGAAGTATGAGACTCATTGTTTTCTGACCACACATTTGTACTCTGATATCCCTGCTCTGGAGATCAGACATACCTTGTGAGCTCACAATAAAATCATTTAAACATGCCTTAGTTTACGGAATATAATTACTAGATTGATTATCACCCTGCAAAAACCTAGATATGGCCTTTGAGGGCTGAAAACCTTTTCAAGAGGTTCATAAGTCTGCAAGGAGTTCTCCATCACCATGCCACCATAGGTCCATCCAGTACTGCACACACGATCACGTTCTGAGGGGGCGGTAGCAGCTCAGGAGGTAGATTAGCCGTCTGGGAGCCTCCAGTTCGATTCCAGCTATCTGCTCTGCTTCGTTGAAGTGTTCTTGAGCAAGACGCTAATTTAGCCCAATGAGGAGTGATGAAAATGGTTGAAATGTCTGTTAACCTAATCCTGTTCAGCTGCTTCTAATTATGTGCTGTCTTTCTGTGTAGCTGTCAGGGTTCCTAGAAGGGAATGTTGAAGCAGGGGACATGTCTCCCAATCGATAGATTTACATGTTACGTGGGTCAAGGGTGACATTCTCTAGGTTGTACAAAAACACCAACTGTTGTGGCTTCATGGGCGCAGAGGCGCCTCAGCCCCATCTGTGTTACAAGGCCGCGGAACGGTCCGGAGAGACAGCTCTATCTGAGGAGACAGGGAGAAGTGGAACACCCCCCAGTCCTTAATACGTCCACTCAGTCTCACCTTCTTTGATTTAGGTTGGACAGCCATACAGACAGGCCAGCTGAACACTAGACTATATGCCAACGTCTTTTGTACGCTAAACCTTCTGTAATAAACAGCTTTTGATTGTCGCTCAAATCCCGTGTTGGAGATTCATTTGGAATACATCAGAAAAGGGACACTGGACTGTGTGGTATTTGAGAGACATTGGGTGCCGTCTTTTATTGAAACAAAACAACGCAGAGCTAGACAAGGACATCATAAAAGACAACGAAAGTCAACAGGAGGCTAATACCAGCCGGTGTGTGAATGGGTGAATGAGAGAAGCCATTGTAAAGCTCTTTGAATAAAAGCGCTATATATGTGCAGTCCATTCACCATGAGATATCTGGTGCAGTTGTCCAGGATGGAGCAGAGCAGCCCAGGTTTGTTGTCATGTGGGATAATGTTAGTTTCCACCGGGCTGCTCTGGCCTGGGACTGGTTCACCAACCACCATACATAACTTCACAGGTGTATACACCGTTACCCCCTTACTCCTAACAGTCCAGGGTTGGATACTGAGGGGGGGTCAGTCCAGGATTGGATACTGAGGGGGGGGCAGTCCAGGATTGGATACTGAGGGGGGGGCAGTCCAGGATTGGATACTGAGGGGGGGGCAGTCCAGGATTGGATACTGAGGGGGGGGGTCAGTCCAGGATTGGATACTGAGGGGGGGGTCAGTCCAGGATTGGATACTGAGGGGGGGGCAGTCCAGGATTGGATACTGAGGCAGGCACACAAATGAACACACTCTCTACAGTACCTCTCTCAGGTTACACAATGTTTATTAAAAAGGTTAATGAAAAAAAAAACATTCTGAAAAGTTTAAAATGCAGCTGTCCAGCCATCCAACCAACGCCAACAGTCACCAACAAATACATTTCCATCCGAGTTTGTGTTCCATGTCAGGTGCGCATCCACTGCTTTTAAAATAATCTCAAATCGCCAAAAAATAGCCTACTTATTCCAATCTCTAATTGTAATCTTAATCTGCGCTTCTGTGATAACAATATTATAGCCTATCATTACTACTGTTCATTTTATATATTCACTGTTCATTTTGTATATTTTATATACAATGTATTATATCTATAGGCCTAATTATATTTATACCATGGCCTGGGTTAATACTCTTTCCTGATTGGCCAGCAGACGTGCGTTAAAACCGTGTATACGCACACGTAGTTCGGCTGAAGTTTAATTACCGATCTAAATCAATGCGCCGGCTTTGACAGCAACCCAAATGAGCTCATTCCATAGCCTGCTGTACCATTGCTAGCTAGCCATGAACGAAGTGTTGGATACTGCATATTTGCTGTGCAACGCATCCATTGTCCAGTTGTCAAATCTATTTGCCAACAAACTCTTTATGATAGCCAGACACCTCACTGTCCCTAAATCAAAAACTGTTTTTTCACTTTGTGTTATAACGTGGTGGTGCACGTTAGTGGTGTAGTAGCCAGATATGATTTTGTAACGTCAGTCTAAGAGTTGCAGTAAAAAAAAGCCAGACGTATGGAACACGGTCTCCGCCTCGTTGATCCAGTAAGGGATAATCAACGAGTAGGCGCGTTACACGGGTTTAAGGCACGACGTGGAGGCGAAGAACCACCCGACGCGCAGTGCCTCCGCAAAGTGCCTTAAAACCGTTTAACGCACCTATGAGTTGATTATCCCGCTTATACCATGGCCCCACATGCCAAAGATAAATAAATATATGCCATTTACTCGCATTTTCTACATTAAAATATAAAGAAATGTTATTTATGTGTTGCTCACTGCTGAGTGTCATTATAGTCCCTAACTGCTAAATCACGTTGCTATGGAATTACAAATTGAAGACTGTATAATATTTCTTGGAGGAACAGCGATGACATCCAATAGTTAACATGGGTTTGGAACCGTAAGTGAAATGGAAAGTGTCCGTTACCTTTTCTTTCAGCAATGTCTCTCAACCCTGGATACGACCTAGCAACCAATGAGCCTAGCAACCCAAACTAGCTATTCCATAGCCTACTGTACCCATATATCTATGACTGTAGTACCTGATATTGCTAGATAGCAATGAGAGAAGTGTAGGCTACTGCATATTTGCTGTGAAACATATAAATCGTCCAGCTGTCAAACCTAGTTGCAAACAAACTATGTATGATAGCCAGATTGTCTTCAACTCCAAAAGTATTGTTTTCATGTCGTGGTATATTGTCAGTCGTATTCAATACATCCATGGTCGTATCGTTCATTGTGAGTTGATTTGCGAGGACGGGATGTGTCGTATCATTATGTGAAGCAGGGTTATTAGAATCCAGCAATTGCCTCTTCACACTGTGATATATTTGGATGCCGTATATACTGTAAATGAACAAACGAGGCGGAGACCGTTTTCCATACGGCTGGCCTCTTTTACTGCAACTCATAGACTGAATCAAATCATATCTGGCTACTACACCACTAACGTGCACTAACGTGTACCACTCACTGTGGAAAGATCTTCTTGCCCCTCCCCATAAGGTTTGTGGAAAGGCGTTCAGATGTGGCTGCATCGGTCCATCAGTTTTATATTTCGATACTTCTGAAATGAGAGAAAAGAAGCAATTAGGGCAAATCATTTACTACTGTATCAGTACTTACTAAACAATTCAACTGTCTTACTCAAATCCCATTCACCCACTCACAGCCTAGTGTGAAGCACCTTGCATTAACTTCAACACCAGCCTAAACCATGCACAATTCTGAACATGTAGGCTACAGTAAGAACCAACACCACAGGCTACACTAGCCAATATCCGAGAACATGAAAGCCATGTTGTTATATAGGAATCTGTTAACAGTGAACTAATATACTGTACCATGAGGTCCAGCTGGACTTGTAGTATGGATCTGAGTGCCACTGCTCCTGTCCGTCTGTCCATCATTGTCCCTCTCTTCATCACTGTTCTGCTCTCCCCCTCTTTCTGAGTCACTTTCTTCTCTCTCAATGGCTCTGTCTCGGTCTCTGATGTTTTGTTCTTCACAGTCATCACTCAGTTCTTCTTCATTGCTCATTCCTCCCTTACTCATGCTTTTCTCTTCTCTTCCTTGACTGTTCTCCTGTCCCTTACTCTGCTCTTCGCCTTTGTCTGACTCCCCTCCTGTCTTTGTTTTTTGGGGTTGAAAAAAGATGGCTATGCCACCACTTTTCTCCTTCCTTTTCATTTTTGCATCTGCTGGACCTACAGTATTCAAGAAAAGGGGGGGTTAGTGAGAGGCTGAGCATGCGTAGCTGAAATAGCTAGCGTTAGCTAGATATACTACACTGAGCTAACAAGCTAGCTACCGCTCCTCCTCTACAGGCTATTGCAGCAGGTAGGCTACGACAAGAAAACAAAATCCAATAACTGTCTCAATAAATCAGTTAACTGGGGACCAAAGCCCTCGGTGCTGCTTACGTTCGTTGCCTGCCTAGTGCCTATATCAGCGCGAACGTGCGCGTACCGCTCGCTCATACATATTTGACTGTTCTCCCCCCTCCCGAATATTTTTTTTACAATATTCGTACGAATTTACTATTCGGGAAAAAGCTACTATTTGTACTCATCCGAATACCGTATTCTTATTCGGGCACACCCCTACACTCCAGTAGATCCCTTGGTTTACGAGAGATAAATGGTGCCTCCACACCTTGGGAGAACAGATGACACAGTGGTCCTGAGACTGATGTGACCTTTTTCAATCCTGACCTGATTCTGGAAGCTGAAGGTTCTTTGTCTTCTTGTGTCTGATCTTTCTGATTATTAAGGAGAAGCTAAGATTCATCAGCAGTGTCATTTTGGGTTTTTGAGATATGAGTTTTGAGAAAATGACCCAAATTCAGCCACAAACCCCCATACACACAAATGAACTCCCTACAGTACCTCTCTCAGGTTATACATTGTTTATTAAAAAGGGTTTATGAAAAAATATACATCATGATCAAGTTTAAAATGCAGTTGTCCAGACATCCAACCAACAGTCACCAACAAATACATTTCCATCCCAGTGTTTGTTCCATATCTGGGGCACATTTCAAGTCTCGTCGTAATAAGCGAGCTATATCGTGAGGGAATGGATGAAGGACTTAAACAAACTGATTGTAAGGACTATATATTGGAGAATTGAGAATATTATTCAAAAAGAAAAGGGCAGGATTGCTCGAAAGTTCAGACTGGTGTGAGGAAGGTACTATTTGGTCGGGAACAAAGAAGATCAGTCCGCGTGGAACTATCGTATCCACTAAGATGCTATATAGCTCAAACTCGTAAATCACCGGTCTGATTGTTATAATGTGAACTGAACACAGCATTACAATGTAGGCCTTTTCCTAGTTTTTTCAAAAGCCTCTGGATCTGCCTATTACACTAGAACACAGCTCCAGATTTTGAGTGCCGAAACGTAGCCCCAGCCGTATCCTGAGGCCTCTGGGTTTGAGCTTCATTTTGGCTGCGGTAGTGTCATTGCTAGGCACAAATGTAGGTGAAAACGCAGTAGTGTAATCAAGGCCTAAGAAACCAGGTCCATTCCAAATTCCACGACAGGTCTTTCTCTTTCTCCAACTCCCTTCTTCTTCATCTATCGCTTCTTCAATAGCTGGTGGTGAACCTGAGAGGAGAGAGAAAGGGGGAATGAGAAAGAGAGAAAGTAGGGGGGGGGGGGGGCTGCGGATTTGTGTGTAAACTCTTCTTGTACTGTTCTGTATGTGTCGTTGTACAGTATGTCTAGTTGCCTTCCAGGGACAATACAGATGTTCTGAATATAAACAATAAAGATGTTCAGAATATAGACTGATTTTCAGATCATAAAAGTCAATTTGATATCAAACACACACACACGCACACTATTGCTTACAAAGATGGGGTCCTTTTTGAGGCGGGCTTCAGTGAACTCTGTGCAGCTCTTGGATGAACTGTATGAACACACTGGTGTCTTTTTAAGTCTCCTAAAGAAGTGAAGTTCTTGCCACACTGGTATGGCTTCTCTCCTGTATGAACACGCTGGTGTGTCTTTAAGTTTCCTGACGAAGTGAAGTTCTTCCCACACTGGTCACAGTGGTATGGCTTCTCTCCTGTATGAACACGCTGGTGTGTCTTTAAGTGTCCTGAAATAGTGAAGTTCTTCCCACACTGGTCACAGTGGTATGGCTTCTCTCCTGTTTGAACACGCTGGTGTGTCTTTAACTCTCCTGACGTAGTGAAGTTCTTCCCACACTGGTCACAGTGGTATGGCTTTTCTCCTGTATGAACACGCTGGTGTGTCTTTAAATATCCTGACGTAGTGAAGTTCTTTCCACACTGGTCGCAGTGGTATGGCTTCTCTCCTGTATGAACACGCTGGTGTGTCTTTAACTCTCCTGACGTAGTGAAGTTCTTCCCACACTGGTCACAGTGGTATGGCTTTTCTCCTGTATGAACACGCTGGTGTGTCTTTAAATATCCTGACGTAGTGAAGTTCTTTCCACACTGAAACTATATAGGATGTATCACAGTGCACCCTTAGAGAAAAGCGATTCGCCAAATAAAAAGTGATTGACAACCGTTTCAGGCGAAATGTGTTTTTGATTGACAAGACAATTGTCAGCCTCTGATTGGCCAAAGTAAAAATTGATTGACAGTTGACCCGCCCCCTCGAAGTCTCCGGCCTGCAGAGATCAGCTACTCGAGTTTCAACGCGTCATTGTTCCCGGCTTTGAGCTCATCCCATAGCCTGCTGTACCATTGCTAGCTAGCCATGAACGAAGTGTTGGATACTGCATATTTGCTGTGCAACGCATCCATTGTCCAGTTGTCAAATCTATTTGCCAACAAACTCTTTATGATAGCCAGACACCTCACTGTCCCTAAATCAAAAACTGTTTTTTCACTTTGTGTTATAACGTGGTGGTGCACGTTAGTGGTGTAGTAGCCAGATATGATTTTGTAACATCAGTCTAAGAGTTGCAGTAAAAAAAGCCAGACGTATGGAAAACGGTCTCCGCCTCGTTTATCCAGTAAGGGATAATCAACGAGTAGGTGCGTTAAACGGTTTTAAGGCACGACGTGGAGGCGAAGAACCACCCGACGCTCAGTGCCTCCGCAAAGTGCCTTTAAACCGTTAAACGCACCTATGAGTTGATTATCCCGCTTATACCATGGCCCCACATGCCAAAGATAAATAAATATATGCCATTTACTCGCATTTTCTACATTAAAATATAAAGAAATGTTATTTATGTGTTGCTCACTGCTGAGTGTCATTATAGTCCCTAACTGCTAAATCACGTTGCTATGGAATTACAAATTAAATATAATATTTCTTGGAGGAACAGCGATGACATCCAATAGTTAACATGGGTTCGGAACCGTAAGTGAAATGGAAAGTGTCCGTTACCTTTTCTTTCAGCAATGTCTCTCAACCCTGGATACGACCTAGCAACCAATGAGCCTAGCAACCCAAACTAGCTATTCCATAGCCTACTGTACCCATATATCTATGACTGTAGTACCTGATATTGCTAGATAGCAATGAGAGAAGTGTAGGCTACTGCATATTTGCTGTGAAAAATATAAATCGTCCAGCTGTCAAACCTAGTTGCAAACAAACTATGTATGATAGCCAGATTGTCCTCAACTCCAAAAGTATTGTTTTCATGTCGTGGTATATTGTCAGTCGTATTCAATACATCCATGGTCGTATCGTTCATTGTGAGTTGATTTGCGAGGACGGGATGTGTCGTATCATTATGTGAAGCAGGGTTATTAGAATCCAGCAATTGCCTCTTCACACTGTGATATATTTGGATGCCGTATATACTGTAAATGAACAAACGAGGCGGAGACCGTTTTCCATACGGCTGGCCTCTTTTACTGCAACTCATAGACTGAATCAAATCATATCTGGCTACTACACCACTAACGTGCACTAACGTGTACCACTCACTGTGGAAAGATCTTCTTGCCCCTCCCCATAAGGTTTGTGGAAAGGCGTTCAGATGTGGCTGCATCGGTCCATCAGTTTTATATTTCGATACTTCTGAAATGAGAGAAAATAAGCAATTAGGGCAATTCATTTACTACTGTATCAGTACTTACTAAACAATTCAACTGTCTTACTCAAATCCCATTCACCCACTCACAGCCTAGTGTGAAGCACCTTGCATTAACTTCAACACCAGCCTAAACCATGCACAATTCTGAACATGAAGGCTACAGTAAGAACCAACTCCACAGGCTACACTAGCCAATATCCGAGAACATGAAAGCCATGTTGTTATATAGGAATCTGTTAACAGTGAACTAATATACTGTACCATGAGGTCCAGCTGGACTTGTAGTATGGATCTGAGTGCCACTGCTCCTGTCGGTCTGTTCATCATTGTCCCTCTCTTCATCACTGTTCTGCTCTCCCCCTCTTTCTGAGTCACTTTCTTCTCTCTCTATGGCTCTGTCTCGGTCTCTGATGTTTTGTTCTTCACAGTCATCACTCAGTTCTTCTTCATTGCTCATTCCTCCCTTACTCATGCTTTTCTCTTCTCTTCCTTGACTGTTCTCCTGTCCCTTACTCTGCTCTTCGCCTTTGTCTGACTCCCCTCCTGTCTTTGTTTTTTGGGGTTGTAAAAAGCTGGCTATTCCACCACTTTTCTCCTTCCTTTTCATTTTTGCATCTGCTGGACCTACAGTATTCAAGAAAAGGGGGGGTTAGTGAGAGGCTGAGCATGCGTAGCTGAAATAGCTAGCGTTAGCTAGATATACTACACTGAGCTAACAAGCTAGCTACCGGTCCTCCTCTACAGGCTATTGCAGCAGGTAGGCTACGACAAGAAAACAAAATCCAATAACTGTCTCAATAAATCAGTTAACTGGGGACCAAAGCCCTCGGTGCTGCTTACGTTCGTTGCCTGCCTAGTGCCTATATCAGCGCGAACGTGCGCGTATCGCTCGCTCATACATATTTGACTGTTCTCCCCCCTCCCGAATATTTTTTTTACAATATTCGTACGAATTTACTATTCGGGAAAAAGCTACTATTTGTACTCATCCGAATACCGTATTCTTATTCGGGCACACCCCTACACTCCAGTAGATCCCTGGGCTCACGAGAGATGAATGGTGCCTCCACACCTTGGGAGAACAGATGACACAGTGGTCCTGAGACTGATGAGACCTTTTTCAATCCTGACCTGATTCTGGAAGCTGAAGGTTCTTTGTCTTCTTGTGTCTGATCTTTCTGATTATTAAGGAGAAGCTAAGATTCATCAGCAGTGTCATTTTGGGTTTTTGAGATATGAGTTGAGTAAATGACCCAAATTCAGCCACAAACCCCCATACACACAAATGAACTCCCTACAGTACCTCTCTCAGCTTATACATTGTTTATTAAAAAGGGTTTATGAAAAAATATACATCATGATCAAATTTAAAATGCAGCTGTCCAGACATCCAACCAACAGTCACCAACAAATACATTTTCATCCCAGTGTTTGTTCCATATCTGGGGCACATTTCAAGTCTCGTCGTAATATGCGAGCTATATCGTGAGGGAATGGATGAAGGAATTAAACAAACTGATTGTAAGGACTATATATTGGAGAATTGAGAATATTATTCAAAAAGAAAAGGGCAGGATTGCTCGAAAGTTCAGACTGGTGTGAGGAAGGTACTATTTGGTTGGGAACAAAGAAGATCAGTCCGCTTGGCTGATTAACTATCGTATCCACTAAGATGCTATATAGCTCAAACTCGTAAATCACCCGTCTGATTGTTATAATGTGAACTGAACACAGCATTACAATGTAGGCCTTTTCCTAGTTTTTTCAAAAGCCTCTGAATCTGCCTATTACACTAGAACACAGCTCCAGATTTTGAGTGCTGAAACGCAGCCCCAGCCGTATCCTGAGGCCTCTGGGTTTGAGCTTCATTTTGGCTGCGGTAGAGTCATTGCCACAAATGTAGGCGAAAACGCAGTAGTGTAATCAAGGCCTAAGAAACCAGGTCCATTCCAAATTCCACGACAGGTCTTTCTCTTTCTCCAACTCCCTTCTCCTTCATCTATCGCTTCTTCAATAGCTGGTGGTGAACCTGAGAGGAGAGAGAAAGGGGGAATGAGAAAGAGAGAGAAAGTAGGGAGGGGGGGGGGGGCGGATTTGTGTGTAAACTCTTCTTGTACTGTTCTGTATGTGTCGTTGTACAGTATGTCTAGTTGCCTTCCAGGGACAATAAAGATGTTCTTAATATAAACAATAAAGATGTTCAGAATATACTGATTTTCAGATCATAAAAGTCAATTTGATATCAAACACACACACATGCACACTATTGCTTACAAAGATGGGGTCCTTTTTGAGGCAGGCTTCAGTGAACTCTGTGCAGCTCTTGGATGAACGGTATGAACACACTGGTGTCTTTTTAAGTGTCCTAAAGAAGTGAAGTTCTTTCCACACTGGTCACAGTGGTATGGCTTCTCTCCTGTATGAACACGCTGGTGTGTCTTTAAGTTTCCTGACGAAGAGAAGTTCTTCCCACACTGGTCACAGTGGTATGGCTTCTCTCCTGTATGAACACGCTGGTGTGTCTTTAAGTCTCCTGATGTAGTGAAGTTCTTTCCACACTGGTCACAGTGGTATGGCTTCTCTCCTGTATGAACACGCTGGTGTGTCTTTAAGTCTCCTGATGTAGTGAAGTTCTTCCCACACTGGTCACAGTGGTATGGCTTCTCTCCTGTATGAACACGCTGGTGTGTCTTTAACTCTGCTGACGTAGTGAAGTTCTTCCCACACTGGTCACAGTGGTATGGCTTCTCTCCTGTATGAACACGCTGGTGTCTCTTTAAGTGTCCTGACATAGTGAAGTTCTTTCCACACTGGTCACAGTGGTATGGCTTCTCTCCTGTATGAACATGCTGGTGTGTCTTTAATTGTCCTGACTGAGTGAAGGTCTTCCCACACTGGTCACAGTGGTATGGCTTCTCTCCTGTATGAGCACGCTGGTGTATCTTTAATTGTCCTGACTGAGTGAAGGTCTTCCCACACTGGTCACAGTGGTATGGCTTCTCTCCTGTATGAACACGCTGGTGTCTCTTCAACTCTGCTGACATAGTGAAGTTCTTCCCACACTGGTCACAGTGGTATGGCTTCTCTCCTGTATGAACACGCTGGTGTCTCTTTAAGTGTCCTGCCCTTGTGAAGTTCTTTCCACACTGGTCACAGTGGTATGGCTTCTCTCCTGTATGAACCCGCTGGTGTGTCTTTAAGTGTCCTGAAATAGTGAAGTTCCTTCCACACTGGTCACAGTGGTATGGCTTCTCTGCTGTATGAACACGCTGGTGGGTCTTTAGGTTTCCTGACATAGTGAAGTTCTTTCCACACTGGTCACAGTGGTATGGCTTCTCTCCTGTATGAGCACGCTGGTGCATCTTTAAGTGTCCTGACTGAGTGAAGGTCTTCCCACACTGGTCACAGTGGTATGGCTTCTCTCCTGTATGAACACGCTGGTGTCTCTTCAACTCTGCTGACGTAGTGAAGTTCTTCCCACACTGGTCACAGTGGTATGGCTTCTCTCCTGTATGAACACGCTGGTGTCTCTTCAACTCTGCTGACGTAGTGAAGTTCTTTCCACACTGGTCACAGTGGTATGGCTTCTCTCCTGTATGAACACGCTGGTGTCTCTTTAAGTGTCCTGCCATAGTGAAGTTCTTTCCACACTGGTCACAGTGGTATGGCTTCTCTCCTGTATGAACACACTGGTGTGTCTTTAACTCTCCTGATGTAGTGAAGTTCTTTCCACACTGGTCACACTGGTATGGCTTCTCTGCTGTATGAACACGCTGGTGTCTCTTTAAATCTACTGACCCAGTGAAGTTCTTCCCACACTGGTCACATTGGTATGGCTTCTCTCCTGTATGAACACACTGGTGCGTCCTGAGATTAGCCTTTAGACTGAAGTTCTTCCCACACTGGTCACAGTGGTACGATCTTGGCTTGTCAATGTCTCTCTGCCTCTGGCCAGGAGCTGCAGTGAGCGGGGTGTTGGAGGTGGTGAAAGGGAGTGATCAAGAGGAGCAGGATGGGAGAGTCTCTGGTCTGATCTCTCCGTTCCTTAGCAGAGAGATGTAGAGGTTGTCACGGCTGCTCTTGATGTGATTGTGGAGGGAGATCTGGGAGTTTTAGGAGAATTGGCACTCGGACCAGGAGCACACCTGGGGCAAGTCTGACATCACTTCTGGGATTGAGAGTGAAAGAGAGACACACAAACATTAAAATGATTATCACACATTTAACACAAGTTCAAATACTGTATAGGGTGATTATATGTAGCTAGTGAAGGGGGGAGGACACAACCACATGACGACTTCAGATTGTGGACAGGAGAGAGAAAGATATGCAACAGGTTCCTCTGGCTGAGCTCAGAGGGAAAGCGACAGAGGAGAGAGAAAAAGAAGTGACAAAATCTAAATAGGAGAGAGGAGAGAAAACATGTAATACGTTGAAGCCCACGGTGTTAACTTAGATAGCTAGAATAAGCTAGCCAGCACTACTAACTTATGTCAAGCTACCATGTTCCATGGCAAATAAGAGCATTCCATTCTGTTCATGGATAGCGTGGCTGCCTAATATTGCCCCAATTGCCCCACAACAGCAATTTGCACAGGCGCCATTGCAGTGCATCACATACTGTCCCCTGTATCGTTGCATCCATGAGTGTCCTGAATTTCACGCTGTATGCCCACGTCTTGACTGCTGTCTGGCACCATGGGAAAAAGAAAGAGGAGAGAGGGAAGGCCGGAAGAGGAGAGCTACTTGGACAGCGGTTACTATTATGACTAGCAGACCTCTGGTTGCTTCAGCTTTAAGGAAAAGAAGTGGATGAGAGAGAGATGGAGGAGAAGACAGAGGGAAGGAGAGTCTAGGACAGCTACCTCTAGTGGTGCTCTTTTTGTCCCAGAAGTAGTCGAAGGAGATGCTCTTGTATCTGTACTCCTGTCCGTACCAGACCAGCAGCCGACAGCAGCGATACAGGATCCCTCCACGGTACTGAAACGCTACCAGGTTCTGCTCTTCCTCAGTACAGGCACAGTTCACATACCTAGGAGAAAGGGGGGATGGTTTCTTAAAAACAAACTGGTGAGGGAGGGAGAGATGGAAGGAAGGAAGGATGAAGGAAGAGAGGGAGGGAGAAAACCAAGTGGGTGAGATGTAGGGACTGACTGTATGGAGGGAGGGAGGGAGGGAGGGAGGGAAGGAAACTTTCAAGACTGGAGAGGTGGTTTATTTTGAGTGGGAGCAGCAGATTAGATTCTGGAAATCTGAGAAATTAACATGTGTTCATATTTCTTCACCTGATTGTAATGCCTAATTATTCTACAGTTTACACATGCAAAGATGGGTCCATCCCTGATCTCTAAAAAGTCCTATTCTGCCTATTTTTGTCCTGTTTAATTGTACATGAAATCTTTCCTTTAACATAGCCTGTAAGAGTCAAATTCAGGTTAATTGGGTCAATGTGTTGCTCCTCCCATGTTAATAGGAACTGATGATATTTAGGTAGGAACTCTCCTGTTGTTGGCTAGGTGTTGCTGCACGGAGGGCAAACAGCTTTTGACCACACACGCACTCACAAACATGCGTACCGGGTTGTTTGCTGGATTATTGATTATGGAAGGACAATAAATGGAACAAGTGTTCGCACAGCAGTTTATTGTCCGACTACTTTATCAACAAACACGGTAACGTAAAATGTGTCAATTAGATCAATCCGGAGCAGCAGCGCCATAGTGGCTTAAAGCACTAGGCTTAGCCTTCACGTAGCCTTTTTATTTGCATCTGATTGTATATAGGCCTCTGGATTCATGAGAGTTGCTTCTCTATGAACTTCCTTCTATTAGTTCTATCACACAGTCCCTTATCATGTCTGGATCCTGCTGTTTCTGTCTCTCTAGTGGCATGCTGTTCAGCATTATGCTCATCTCTGGTTGCGTGTGCATCTCTCTCCATCTGTCTCTGCCTAGACGTATGCTTCTTAAGAGCTTCTTTATCTCTGGTTGCTTGTGCGTCTGTATCTATCTGTGTCGCTCTGCTGGCTGGCTGCTCTGCAGCATGTTTAGTTCTGTCTGCTTGTGCGTCCCTCTCTAGGGTTGTTTTGTCCCTCTGCTACTTTCTCTTTTACTGTCTCTTCTCTTTTCTCACTAAATCCATGTCATAGTTGGACTGGCAATTAATGGACTAATTGAGCTGCTAAATTATTTCCTTTTTACAGGTTTTGCAAATGTCTTTTACAGTTTGGTTAAGGTGTTCAAACGTTTTGGTTTTTGCTTTGGTTGAGTGTGAAGTGACCCAAGTTCTCTTTTTATTCCTGCCGTTTACTTTCATCCATTCTTGGTCTTTAGTATTTTTAAAATTTGACTTTTATTTAACGAAGGGAGCCCACTCTGGTCCAGCAAGGTCTGAGTTTTCCTGTAGTGTTGGCCCTCATCTTTGAACAGGTTTATGACTTTTAATCCTAATTCTCTTTTGATGTTCATCAGATGTATCTCTTGGCCTGTAGTCTTTATCAGATGTATCTCTTGGCCTGTAGTCTTTATCAGATGTATCTCTTGGCCTGTAGTCTTTATCAGATGTATCTCTTGGCCTGTAGTCTCTTATTAGGCATTCCATAACCTCACACACACCCACATCTCAAGTACAACCCTCAGGCCATGCTGAGCTCAATTTTTTTGTGTGTTTTGTACATTTTCCAGAAGTTTTCTCAATGTCCTTTAATAGTGTTTAATGTTTGCATGCCACAATGGCCAGTGGTGATGGTATATCCATTGTTTTCCTACTTTGTATTTCTGATTAAAACTTCTTAAATTAGAGTTTTTGTTTGAGAGTTTAGTTTTGCTCCAGGTCTGTGTCTGCCCTAGTGAGCAGATAGCCCTCCCCAATTTGAAAAGCTCTGCTCTTTTCTGTGGAGGATGACCACTATTTTAGATTAGGTAGGGTACTTGTATTTCCTGGTGGGTCTCAGTTTGTCTCTGAGCTTTCAACAGTATGGTACACTTCTCTGCTCCCTTTTTACACTGCGCCACTAAATAGCGTGGCAAGTCGCAATAAAACATTTTTTCTTACAATATAAATATACAAGCATTCCAGCTAATTCCAGTGATAGGAAATGCAACTTATACACAATTACACAGACTTTCTCCCAGATGATCTAACATCTACCATTTGATTCATTATTACCATGGACCATGGGTCGGTATTGGGATTGATCAAGGGCGAATGTGAAATAGCAGCCACGAACTCAGCGGGTTATTCGAGATGCGGTAGCAGCGGCTAAAGCTCCTGCTGGCGGGGAGTGAAGCTTTTCAACTCGCCTGTCACTGGCTCCCTGGAGGAATTTAGCCTGGCTGCAATAACGTTATCGCGAACAGAATGAACACCATCTAACACCGTGTCCTAACTACACGCGACGCGAACGAGCGTCGGCGACAAAATGCGTTCCATTACTTTGTTTTCAATTGTTATGTCCTAACTGGACGCGAGCGGCGCAGCGCGAAGCGGCGCGACGTTTTAACTGCCCTTTTGCTCGCGTTGACAGGCGTTCGTTCTTTAACTGTCTTCAGTTGGGACTATAGACAAATGACGTAACAGAACAGGAAATTTAACTGTTTCAGTTAGGACAGCAAGCTGCGATGTCGCGTTCTGTTGCTCGCGTCGCAAGCAGTTAGGACACGGTGTAATAGCAAACAAAACATGTTCAGCTATAATTAACCTGTTAAAACTAAGATGCCTGGATAAAAAATAATTTCTCCAATGGATATATTTTGACAAAAACAGGTTAATATGCAAGCCGGTTTTCATTTCATTGCATTTCAAAAACGTGAACTTGTTCGTGGACGCGCGTAGGACAGAAAAGCACAACTGCGCAAGTACAAAAGTCACCGGAAATAGCCAAATGACTACAAATTTAGCCAAGATGGCGCGGTTCAATAGGGTTTCACTTTAGATTTCGAATCCTGGGGGCTTGGGCTCCACCCTCCTATGGGCTCGCTCTCGCTGCTCACTGCTCAATCAATCAATCAATCAATCAATCAATCAATCAAAGCTTTATTTGTAAAGCGCTTCGTCCCCACGAGTGGCGAAACCGCAAAATCCGACGCCAAGTGATGTAATCTAAGCAGTAGGTGGCGATATAACTTCAAAGGTAAAGGCCATTTTAACCAATCAGAAGCCAGAGTCAATACCGGAACAGAAGCGCGGGAAATACGGAAACACAAACAACAATGGCGACTCACAGGGCAGAATCTTTTGTTTGGACAGATAGTGAGGTAGAATTGCTCCTTAATGTCACCAATGAATACAATGTAAACACAATAAAAAAAAAAAATCTTTGCTCGTTCAGGCGCCTCTGTTCGTTGACCAGGTTAAGCAGCTGGATATGACACCCAAAGACTGCCCACAGCATGCTAATAAGTAGCAACAACATTTTTCTTACGTTTACCATTGTACCTCAACCACTAGCACATACGCAACCGCTGAAACCGGAATTGGACTCCGGTTTCCGAACACGGTTTCAGGGCCCGAAAGCTTGGTTGCATGTGGACGAACAGAACCGCGAAGACAAAGGCACGGGTGCAGAAGTACACGGGCTTGTGTGATCAATGCATAGGCTACTAAAACCCCCTCCCATGAATTAAGAACGGTCCCTAAGATCACGATTCATCAGCTAGCGTGTTGACTTGGCTCCAGGCTTAAAACCCTTTAATGATTTTAAAGAACGAACCCTAAATGTATGAGAAATTCACTTTCTAAACCGAAGCGCAAAACCGTTGAGCTCTATTCTTAAATATAAAAGTTAACATACAACTTACCGAATTGAAGATTGTTGTATCCTACAGTGAAAGGTTGGTGAAGAGGTCGTGATGGAAACGTGTGTTTACTCTCTAAAAGAATTAAGAGCGTGTCTCTTGTTTTCTTCAGATGGATAAAAGGATATATTATTCCAAATCTTTACAGGCGTGACAAACGGGGAAAAGGTCCCAAGGTAGAGAGAGACGGATTACAGTCACGGCTACTTGACTACTTCTTTTGAAAGCCCTTAGCCAATCGGTGAAAGCCGGGAACAATGACGCGTTGAAACTCTGATCTCTGCAGGCCGGAGACTTCGAGGGGGCGGGTCCACTGTCAATCAATTTTTACTTTGGCCAATCAGAGGCTGACAATCATATTGTCAATCAAAAACACATTTCGCCTGAAACGGTTGTCAATCACTTATTTGGCGAATCGCTTTTCTCTCAGGAGAAGGAGTGTGAGACGCAAAGCTAATTTGTCATTAATAAGTGTCAGCTGCGGACGATCAAGCGAACATATTGGACGTCTTTCGAGGTAAGAGAGATTGACACAAGTAACATAACAATAAGCAGTTATTTTAACGTATTTTCAATTAGTTATAACATTGACAGCGCCTAAATGCTCACATTTAAGAATGTAGACGAAGATGCTGAGATGCCTAACGTTAGATAAATAGCTAAGTTAGTGAATACATCCATGATCCTAGCCGTCACAACGTGGCTAGCTAGGTGTAGGCTATTCTCGACCCAAGTTAACATTAGCAAAGCGGTGTACCTGCTAGTCACCAGAAGCATTCAAGAACATAACCCGTGCTGGAATACTATTGTATGAACAAATCAATACAAGTAGAGCACATCTACTGACAGGCTGGCTGAATGACTAGAAGACTGACTTGGGACCTCCACTGAGGACATCCCAGTCCTGGCTATGGATCAGTAGTGATGCTCCCCTGCCCCTGTAGTCCAGGCATTTTATGACATAACCTTGAACAAATTGCAACAGAAATTATATCAACTGTTGTAGTGTCATACATATGTTCTTTATAGCATATCAGTTAGTCCCCCAAAATCCCAGTGGTGGAAAGTAATGAAAAATGCAGATGGAAGGTATGTGACAAATATACCAATTTCCAATTTTCGCCTATGTAAAAGAAAAAGGTTTATGCATGTTTTCTTGTCTGATGTCCACACAACACTGTCCCCAATCAACCAGAAACTATATAGGATGCATCACAGTGCATATACAGAAATATATTTTTAATTCTATTGGCATTTGGTGAAGAGAAAAGGGGTGAATCTCACACATATTGCAACAAAAAATCTGACATGTATTAATCAAATAGCTCAAGAGTCTAGAACCCTGGAAAGGACAGTCTACAACCCTGGAGAACAGTCTACAGCCCTGTAGAGAACAGTAGAACCCTGGAGAACAGTCTACAGCCCTGTAGAGAACAGTAGAACCCTGGGGAGGACAGTCTGGGACGTAGAACCGTCCATAGCAGAGCAGCCAGGTGCTAGAGGGTCAAAAAATTAGATTAGAACTCTTAGTGTTGTGATCAGACGGTACAACCAAAATGTCACCACAGTGTAGTGATGCAGACAGTTATGAACACCTGCTCCTTGATTAGAAGGAGGTTATCATCTGCCCTCTGAAACATTCAGGATCAGGGCTGTACGCAGGATTTTTGTAATACCGAGGTCATTATTTGTGGTGCTTCAATCTGGTGCACTTTGAGAGCAAAATGAAGAGGCTAGATCTATAAAGAACAACACGCATCATATTGGATTAACATCATCTTTAACTGAGAGCAGTGGAGATCATCCAGAGAGGACACAACTTAAGTGAATGTTGATGAGAACACACCATCTATTAGAAACATGAGACTAGCTCCTCCTGTCACCTCTCTCCCAGCCTGGCCTCCTCCACTCTGATGTCCATGTTGGTCTCCTCCTGTCACCTCTCTTCCACTGTGGTGTCCATGTTGGTCTCCTCCTGGCACCTCTCTTCCACTGTGGTGTCCATGTTGGTCTCCTCCTGTCACCTCTCCTCCTGTCTTTTGTCCATGCTGGTCTCCTCCTGTCACCTCTCCTCCACTGTGGTGTCCATTTTCATCTCCTGTCCACAAATTAACAAAACATAAACATAAGCTATAAACACACACACCCCCACCCACCCACCCATCCACATTATTTTTTAAACTTGCCAGGATCTAATTAATGTAGTGTCTCTTTGGCTAACATCAGGTATCTCACCTCTCATCTCTATGTCCTCTCCTCCTGTCCCCTCTCTTCCACTCTCTTGTACCTCTTGGTTTCCTGTCAACAAATTATATATTTTTAACAGAACATGATAATGCATACTGTGTATATGTATACACACCTACCTGTCTATTTTTTTATCTATATAAGCGGCACACCTGATTAATAACTTCCATCCAATGGTATAGGACAGGAAATAAGGATGCCTGTAGAATTTCAGGAAGTAGTGGAGCTTGTGCAAAGAGCCTAATTGCTTGGCAACACCAAACGCCCAGTGTTTACATGAGAAAATAAATATGATGGATTTCTTTGTAGAAGCACTGCTCTGTTTGTGCATGTGCGCAGGTACACCGCTTTGCTAATGTTAACTTGGGTCAAGAATAGCCTACACCTAGCTAGCCACGTTGTGACGGCTAGGATCATGGATGTATACCAAGCCCCCAGGATTCGAAATCTAAAGTGAAGGCCTATTGAACCGCGCCATCTTGGCTAGATTTGTAGTCACTTGGCTATTTCCGGTGACTTTTGACTTGCGCAGTTGAGCTTCTCTGGCCGACGCGCGTCCACGAAAAAGTTCACATTTATCTGAAATGTAGACGCGTGTTCCCGGCTCTCTCGGCTCTCCCCGCTTTGATTTAGCAATGAAAACCGGCTTGCATATTAACCTGTTTTTGTCAAATATATCAATTGGAGAAATTATTTTTTGATCCTGGCATCTTAGTTTTAACAGGTTAAATATAATTGAACATGTTTTGTTTGCTAGTAGATGGTATTCATTCCGTTCGCGATAACGTTCTTGCAGCCAGGCTAAATTCCTCCAGGGAGCCAGTGACAGGCGAGTTGAAGAGCTTCACTCCCCGCCAGCAGGAGCTCTGGCCGCGGCTACCGCATCTCGGATAACCCGCTGAGTTCGTGGCTGCTATTTCACACTCGCCCTTGATCAATCCCAATACCGATCCATGGTTATAATGAATCAATCGTTCAGATCAGATCGGCAGTGCTGCATGCATGTTACAACATCATTGTTACCTTTATTAACATAACCATAGCCTACATTTATCTCTCTAACGTTAGGCTATCCATCTTACACCAGTCGGCCATTCGATAGCTGGAAGCGGTCAACGCCAACGTTGACTGAAAACACCCAAACTCAGTGTATCGTTTCATCTTCATGCTACACATCAACTCCTTTACATTGTATGTGAATAAATTCCTGTTATTCTAAAAATATCCCATTTCTGTCCATTCCTGGAAAAGGCTAATAATTGCTGTCAAATGATCACTCCAGTTTATCACCGTATCCCACTACCATTTCAACTATGCACAGGAGGTTGTCTTGTGGTCATTTTCATTAAAAAATGATTAGCCTGATCAGTTTGTTGTATGTATTAAGCCCTTTTTGAGCGGTATGCTTGTATTATTGGGCTTATAGCTTGCCATACTCACCAACCTTGGGACCTCAGAAATAGGGAGCATTTCCAAACCAAATTGCGGGGGGGGGGGGGGGGGGGGCATTAAAAGCATTACAAATTAGACATTAAAAGCATTAAAACGAAATGTGAAACATTATATATATATATATATGTGTGTATGGAGCAATTGTTTTTAATGTCCGACTTTTGTCTGTGCTGTTCAGTAAATGTGCATCTGTCCTAATTTATTGTAGCCTATCTACTACACAACCTAGTTCAAATTTATGAATCTCCCGCGGAAGTCAGGAGGGTTGGCAAGTAGGCTATGGTCACTGCTCCCCAGTAAAATTGAATAATTGAGGGGTTACTTACAGTACAAAAAAGTACAGCATTTGTAGAACTCGGATGATACTACATAAATTGCCATGCAAAGCCAGAGACTGTTGCCTGTAGACGACAAGACTGCTGTAACCATTAAAGTTTGGAGTAGGCTGCATAAGCTTACACTTAACAATGCACACACACAAAACGCTCAAAAAGGGCTTAATACATACAACAAACTGATCAGGCTAATCATTTTTTAATGAAAATGACCACAAGACAACCTCCTGTGCATAGTTGAAATGGTAGTGGGATACGGTGATAAACTGGAGTGATCTTTTGACAGCAATTATTAGCCTTTTCCAAGAATGGACAGAAATGGGATATTTTTAGAATAACAGGCATTTATTCACATACAATGTAAAGGAGTTGATGTGTAGCATGAAGATGAAACGATACACTGAGTTTGGGTGTTTTCAGTCAACGTTGGCGTTCACCGCTTCCATTTATCGAATGGCCGACTGGTGTAAGATGGATAGCCTAACGTTAGAGAGATAAATGTAGGCTATGGTTATGTTAATAAAGGTAACAATGATGTTGTAACATACATGCAGCACTGCCGATCTGATCTGAACGATTGATTCATTGTTACCATGGATCGGTATTGGGATTGATCAAGGGCGAGTGTGAAATAGCAGCCAGGAACTCAGCGGGTTATCCGAGATGCGGTAGCCGCGGCCAGAGCTCCTGCTGGCGGGGAGTGAAGCTCTTCAACTCGCCTGTCACTGGCTCCCTGGAGGAATTTAGCCTGGCTGCAATAACGTTATCGCGAACGGAATGAATACCATCTACTAGCAAACAAAACATGTTCAATTATATTTAACCTGTTAAAACTAAGATGCCAGTATCAAAAAATAATTTCTCCAATTGATATATTTGACAAAAACAGGTTAATATGCAAGCCGGTTTTCATTGCTAAATCAAAGCGGGGAGAGCCGAGAGAGCCGGGAACGCGCGTCTACATTTCAGATAAATGTGAACCTTTTCGTGGACGCGCGTCGGCCAGAGAAGCTCAACTGCGCAAGTCAAAAGTCACCGGAAGGCCAGAAAAGCACAACTGCGCAAGTCAAAAGTCACCGGAAATAGTCAAATGACTACAAATTTGCCAAGATGGCGCGGTTCCATAGGGCTTCATTGTTGATAGCGGCCAGTGAATGGAGTGGCTGTATCCAGTTTAATTAATACATCCATGATGTATACACTAACTAGCTATTTAGCTAACGTTAGGCATCTCAGCATCTTCGTCTACGTTCTTAAATGTGAGCATTTAGGCGCTGTCAATGTTATAACTAATTGAAAATACGTTAAAATAACTGCTTATTGTTATGTTACTTGTGTCAATCTCCCTTACCTCGAAAGACGTCCAATCTGTTCGCTTGATCGTCCGCAGCTGTCACTTATTAATGACAAATTAGCTCTGCGTCTCACACCCCTTCTCCTTAGAGAAAGGCGATTCGCCAAATAAAAAGTGATTGACAACCGTTTCAGGCGAAATGTGTTTTTGATTGACAAGACGATTGTCAGCCTCTGATTGGCCAAAGTAAAAATTGATTGACAGTTGACCCGCCCCCTCGAAGTCTCCGGCCTGCAGAGATCAGAGTTTCAACGCGTCATTGTTCCCGGCTTTCACCGATTGGCTAAGGGCTTTCAAAAGAAGTAGTCAAGTAGCCGTGACACAGTCAATTATTTTAGATTATTTTACAGCATTCAAACATTTGTTTTTCTCACACCGATTTCACTGCATCAAACACAATCGCAGAATATGATGTCAAAAGATACAACCAAGTGATACAATCACTTTATCCCTAGATCACTTGACTTGTAGCAAACTCTTAAAAGCCTGTATTCATAGCCGACATAAAATAAATCTAAATAGGCCTAGGTCTACGTCAAATGTACATCATATATTCCATTATTTACAGGGACAATGGAACAGACAAAGCAGCTGATTAGGCTGCGATATGCAAATGCCTCTACACAAAAGAAGGAATGCTGCCAAAGAGGCATGGGAGTAAGTTATTAATTAATTTATGTATTTGTCTCAGGACAGTGTTCATCATCATCATCATCATCATCTTCATCCGCTTATCCAGGGTCGGGTCGCGGAGGCAGCAGCTCCAGCAGGGGGCCCCAGACATCCCTTTCCCTAGCAGCATCAACCAGCTCTGCCTGGGGAATCTTTAGCCGCTCAAAGGCCAGTGCGGAGATGTAGTCCCGCCACCTAGTCCTGGGTCTACCCCGCGGCCTCCTCCCAGCCGGACACGCCTGGAACACCTCCCTAGGGAGGCGCCCAGGAGGCATCCTCACTAGATGCCCGAACCACCTCAACTGGCTCCTTTCGACGCAAAGGAGCAGCGGCTCTACTCCGAGTCTCTCCCGGATGACTGAACTTCTCACCCGATCTCTCAGGGAGACCCCAGCCACCCTCCGGAGAAAACTCATTTCGGCCGCTTGTATCCGTGATCTCGTTCTTTCGGTCATGACCCATCCTTCATGCCCATAGGTGAGGGTGGGGACGAAGATAGACCGGTAGATCGAGAGCTTTGCCTTTTGGCTCAGCTCTCTTTTCGTCACAACAGTGCGGTAAAGCGACTGCAGAACCGCACCAGCTGCTCCAATTCTCCGGCCAAACTCCCTCTCCATAGTTCCCTCACTCGTGAACAAGACCCCCAGATACTTGAACTCCTTCACTTGGGGTAAGGACTCATTTCCTACTCGGAGCGGACAGGCCACCGGTTTCCTGCTGAGAACCATGGCCTCAGATTTAGAAGTGCTTATTCTCATCCCAGCCGCTTCACACTCAGTTGCGAACCTATCCAGAGAGTGCTGGAGGTCGCAGGCAGCTGATGCCATCAGGACCACATCATCTGCAAAAAGCAGTGACGTGATCCCCAGCTCACCGAACTGCAAACCCTCCTCCCCCCGGCTACGCCTCGATATCCTGTCCATGAAAATCACAAACAGGATTGGTGACAAAGCGCAGCCCTGGCGGAGGCCAACACCCACCGGAAAGGAAGACGACTTACTGCCGAGGACCCGGACACAGCTCTCGCTCTGGGTGTACAGGGATTGGATGGCCCTAAGTAGGGACCCCCTCACCCCATACTCCCGCATAACCCTCCACAAGACCTCTCGAGGGACCCGGTCGTAAGCCTTCTCCAAGTCCACAAAACACATGTAGACAGGTTGGGCAAACTCCCAAGCCCCCTCCAAGATCCTTGCGAGAGTGAAGAGCTGGTCGGTAGTTCCACGACCAGGACGAAATCCGCATTGTTCCTCTTCGATCTGAGGTTCGACTATCGGCCGGACCCTCCTTTCCAGCACCTTGGAGTAAACTTTCCCTGGGAGGCTGAGTAATCTGATGCCTCTATAATTCGCACACACCCTCTGGTCCCCTTTTTTGAATATGGGGACCACCACCCCAGTCTGCCACTCCTTCGGCACTGACCCAGACTTCCACGCAATGTTACAGAGGCGTGTCAACCAAGACAGCCCCTCTACACCCAGCGCCTTCAGCATTTCTGGACGGATCTCATCAGTCCCTGGGGCTCTGCCACTGTGGAGTTGTTTGACTACCTCAGTGACCTCCTCCAAGGACATTGACGACCCCCCATCATCTTCCGGCTCTGCCTCGTTCGTAGAGGGTGGATTAGTCGGGTTCAGGAGTTCCTCAAAGTGCTCCTTCCAACGCTCAACAACCTCCTCAGTTGAGGTCAGCAGTGTCCCCTCCTTGCTGTATACAGCTTGGATGGTCCCCCGCTTTCCCTTCCTGAGGTGTCTGATGGTCTTCCAGAAACACTTTGGTGCCGACTGAAAGTCCTTCTCCATGGTTTCTCCGAACTCCTCCCACACCCGCTGCTTTGCCTTGGTCACGGCCGAAGCCGCAGCCCTCCGGGCCAGTCGATACCCTGCAACTGTTTCTGGGGTCTCCCGGGCTAACATATCCCGGAAGGCCTCCTTCTTCAGTCGGACGGCTTCCCTCACCACCGCTGTCCACCACGGTGTCCGAGGGTTACCGCCCCTTGAGGTACCTATGGCCCTCAGGCCACAGCTCCCAGCCGCAGCTTCAGCAATGGAGGCTTTGAACACCGACCACTCATGCTCGATGTCCCCAACCTCCACAGGGATGCCTGAGAAGCTCTGCCGGAGGTGGCAATTGAAATCTCTCCGGACAGGCTCTTCCTCCAGACGTTCCCAGTTCACCCTCACTACACGCTTGGGCTTTCCAGGTCTGTCCAGAAGTTTCCCCCACCATCGAAACCAGCTCACCACCAGATGGTGATCAGTGGACAGCTCTGCCCCTCTCTTTACCCGAGTGTCCAAAACGCATGGCCTCAGATCAGATGATACAATAACGAAATCGATCATCGACCTTCGGCCTAAGGTGTTCTGATGCCAGGTGTACTTGTGGGCATCCTTGTGTTCGAACATGGTGTTTGTTATGGACAAACCGTGACTAGCACAGAAGTCCAACAACAAAACACCACTCGGGTTCAGATCGTGGTGGCCATGCCTCCCAATCACGCCCCTCCAAGTTTCTCCATCATTGCCTACGTGCGCATTGAAGTCCCCCAGTAGGACACTGGAGTCCCCTGCAGGAGCCCCCAAAAGGACTCCACTCATGGTCTGCAGGAAGGCTGAGTACTCTGAACTGCTGTTCGGTGCATAAGCACAAACCACAGTCAGAGTCCCCCCCCCCACAGTCCTAAGGCGCAGGGAGGCGACCCTCTCATCCACTGGGGTGAACTCCAGCACAGAGGCGCTCAGCTGGGGGCTAGCTAGTATAGCCACACCTGCCTTACGCCTCATACCGTGAGCAACTCCGGAGAAGAACAGGGTCCAACCCCTATCCAGGAGTTTGGTTCCGGCGCCGGTGCTGTGCGTGGAGGTTAGCCCCACCAGGTGTAATTGGTATCGCTCCACCTCCCTCACAAGCTCCGGCTCCTTCCCCCCCAGCGAGGTCACGTTCCATGTCCCCAGAGCCAGCCTTTGCCGCCCGGGTCCGGTCCGTAGGTGCCCCCCGCCTTCACCGCCACCTAGTTGGCAGCGCACCCGACCCCGACAATTCCTCCCGCGGGTGGTGGGTCCACGGGACGATGGAGGAGGAGATGGTGTTTCCACGTTGCTTATTCGGGCTGGGCCCGGCCGGGCTCCGTGGTAAGCCCGGCCACCAGGCGCTCGCATGCGGGCCCTCCGTCTGGGCCTGGCTCCAGACGAGGGCCCCGGGCTTCCTCCGGGCCGGGTCTCTCTTCCTTTTAGTTGTTCTTTCATCAGGATTTTACCTGTAACCCCAGGTAGGGGGGCTGGGGGGTACTACCACTTGCCCAAGGTGGACCCCCAGACTAGTGGAGGGAAGGAGGCGTCTTACTTCTCCATTCTAGTTTTGCAACTAGCCACTGCCGCCCATGTCGGGGATGATGCATTACATCTTAAATGGTGTTGAGAGACTTTAAGATGTAATGCATCATCCCCAACATGGGCGGCTGCAGTGAGTAGGCTAAACAAAGCGGAGAGCGCCGATTCACCGGTAGAAGAAGACAGTCGATGCGCTGTGGATATAAAACATATAAAAAAGCGCTTTCATAGGCAAATTGCATTGAGAGTAACAGGGTGTTATCTGTATAGATATCGCCCTGGACCAGGTCTAGGGGCGGGGCTGGTTTCTCTAGTTCCTAGTGAACACATCAGAAACGGCAGACCCAACCCAAGAACACTTGCCTGCAACTATTATATCCAGCGGGAGTGATTTCTGACTTCGCGGAAGACTTTAATGGTTCGATTTCATGAAGTGAAGAGATATTATTAGCCTACTATGCCTAAAGAATGAAGGACATCCTTATGAGATCGTAGCATCACTTTTTTCCTTCAGGAATTTGCACGACTTTTTTCCTTCAGGAAATTGCACAACAGAGGTAGGCTATTGTCGATGCAATGGGGCCTGAATTAAACTCGTCTTATACATATCTATTTTTGTAAGTTATGCTTTAAATAGCCTATTATGGTTGGGAAAAAGTATGGGAGAGCCGGGACGAAAGTAACGGAGGACGAAAGTAACACGCGCATTTTCTCTAAAACTACGGCAACCTCGAAGACGTGGTTACGTTTGTACATGCATATACCAGTGCCTTAGCTTCATACAAAATTTCGGCACCAACCGAGTTTGTTTGGTGGAGTTATAGCAGGATAACGTTTTTAAGCGCCATAAGTAAAAAAGTAGTCCCCTAAGTATTTTTCGATTGTAGAATTGTGTTTACTTGTTTAAGTTTGTAAACATATGTAGTTTTCTTAAGACATCTAGTGACTAAATGATAGCATAGGTTTTAAGTTCCATGCGATGAAGTCTTGGAGACTAGCCAGGGATAAGTGACGGGAGAGCGGAGAGGGGCGAAAGTAACAGTAGCCTGCGGGGCGAAAGTAACAATAGCTATTTCGCTCTGTGATATTTGACAGTGACTTACAATGCATTTATTTTGTTACATTTACAGAATATGCCGAGAATTAGGGTGAGGTAGACCAGGAGAGGGTTATTCTTCCAAGAAACCTGCAGACAGGCAGCATAGGAGGTCTGGGCAGCTGTCTGTGCGCTGTATGGATTTCGAATGTATAGCATTTATTTAATCTATACAAACATTATATTGTGTATAATAATATATGTGTTATGTGTAATAGTGTATGTATTGATAGTAAAGAGACTTACAATCCTGAAATACAGAGATACGAGGACCCTTCGTTTGCTGTTACTTCCGCCCCACTGTTACTGCAGTCAAGTGAGCCGCATTTTTTTCTTCCACGGTCAAGTGAGCCGCCCTTTTTTTTTCTAAATTCAGAAAAAAAAAAAGACGTGCGCACCTATTACGGTACACAGTGAAGCGGTTGCTGGAATGCAATTTTAGATCGTCATTGCAGCTTTTCCTTCGAACTGACTCACACATTGGGACATCCATGTATATAATTTAGATATAATGTAGAATAAACAAATGTCTGTATTTCGGAAATTATGTAGGCTAGGACACAGAACTAGGCTACTTCTCACGCACTCATGCACTGACGTCAATCTGATTCCTCCGAGCTGAGCCTCTCTCTCTCTCTCTCTCTCTCTCTCTCTCTCTCCCTTGCTCGCCTTTCTCTTGCTCTCAGTCTCTCTGGCTAAGAATATTTAATACTCATGTAGTCAATATAATGTGAATTATCCAAAACTCTTCACAGGATGCATTTTGACTGTTTTTGTGAACTTTGACAGGTGATTATAGGATATATATAATTTTGTTCATGGGAGTGTCTCATATCCCTGAGTTCAGGACCTCTCCCTCTATCATGTCATGCAGGATTATTAGACTTTTACAGTGTAGATTTTGAATAATCCCATCACAAAGTCCTACTGTAAACACATTTTGACTTTCTGAACTTTGACAGGTGATTATAGGAGAAATCTAATTTTGTTCATGGGATATGTCTCATATATATTTTGTGATGGGATTATTCAAAATCTACACTGTAAAAGTAAAATATTCTTGCATGAATTTATAGAGGGAGAGGTCGAGAACTCAGGGATATGAGACACTCCCATGAACAAAATTATATTTAACCTATAATAACCTGTCAAAATTCAGAAAAACAGTCAAAAGGTGCTTACAGTACGAATTTGTGATGGGATTATTCAAAATCTACACTGTAAAATTCAAATATTCTTGCATGAAGTTATAGAGGGAGAGGTCCTGAACGCAGGGATATGAGACACTCCCAAGAACAAAATTATTTTTCTCCTATAATCACCTGTCAGAGTTCAGAAAAAGTCAAAATGTGCTTACAGTAGGATTTTGTGATGGGATTATTCAAAATCTACACTGTAAAAGTCTAATATTCTTGCATGACATGATAGAGGGAGAGGTCCTGAACTCAGGGATATGAGACACTCCCATCAACAAAATTATATTTCTCCTTTAATCACCTGTCAAAGTTCAGAAAAAGTCAAAATGTGCTTACAGTAGGATTTTGTGATGGGATTATTCAAAATCTACACTGTAAAAGTCTAATATTCCTGCATGACATGATAGAGGGAGAGGTCCTTAACTCAGGGATATGAGACACTCCCATCAACAAAATTATATTTCTCCTTTAATCACCTGTCAAAGTTCAGAAAAACAGTCAAAATGTGCTTACAGTAGGATTTTGTGATGGGATTATTCAAAATCTACACTGTAAAAGTCTAATATTCCTGCATGACATGATAGAGGGAGAGGTCCTGAACTTAGGGATATGAGACACTCCCATGAACAAAATTATATTTATCCTATAATAACCTGTCAAAGTTCAGAAAAAGTCAAAATGTGCTTACAGTAGGACTTTGTGATGGGATTATTCAAAATCTACACTGTAAAAGTCTAATATTATTGCATGACATGATAGAGGGAGAGGTCCTGAACTCAGGGATATGAGACACTCCCATCAACAAAATTATATTTCTCCTTTAATCACCTGTCAAAGTTCAGAAAAACAGTCAAAATGTGCTTACAGTAGGATTTTGTGATGGGATTATTCAAAATCTACACTGTAAAAGTCTAATATTCCTGCATGACATGATAGAGGGAGAGGTCCTGAACTCAGGGATATGAGACACTTCCATGAACAAAATTTTTTTTCTCCTATAATCACCTGTCAAAATTCAGAAAAACAGTCAAAATCTGCTTACAGTAGGATTTTGTGATGGGATTATTGACCGTCAAAATGATAGTTTGGTAGAGGGAGAGGTCCTGAAAGCATGTATGAGAGACTCTAATGAACACCGTATAATTATAATTTTATTACTTGTCAAGAACGAGAAAAATACACTGTACACAATGTTTGTACAGTAATATTTTGTGAGGAAATTATTCAAAATCCATCCTGTGAAGAGTTATGGATAATTCACATTATATTGACTACATGAGCATTACATATTCTTAGCCAGAGAGAGACAGAGCAAGAGAAGAGAGACTGAGAGCAAGAGAAAAGAGAGAGAGAGAGAGAGAGAGTCAGAATTGACGTCAAGTGCATGAGTGGGTGAGAAATAGGCTAGTTCTGCGTCTAGCCTACCTAATTTCCGAAATACATACATTTATTTATTCTACATTATATCTTAATTATATAAATGAATGTCCCAATGTGCGATTAGCAATATCAGTGTAAGAAAAAGAAGCAGCGTCGATATAAATATCTAGTGCAGAAACCGTTTCACCGTTTTACCGTAATACTTCTAATAGGTACGCACCCCGTTCTTGTTTTGAATTTAGAAAAAAAAAGTGCGGCTCACTTGACCGTGGAAGAAAAAAGTGCGGCTCACTTGACTGCAGTCCACTGTTGTGTTACTTTCGTCCCGCTCCATAGGGACGAAAGTAACATTCCACTCGGTACGTTCCCAGCCTATTTATGTTAAACTCATATATCCTAGAACGGAAATTACAGTCAATAATAGTGAAGGACGTGTGCAAGTTGTGTGTCATAAAACATGGAATCTCTACCTCTATTAATTTCGAAGTAAATTGGATCAAACGAAAAAGTGTTACTTTCGTCCCGGCTCTCCCCAAATCGTCTCCGGTCAAATCATACAGTATTTTCCTGCCCTGAATAGGGCTGCTCGATTATGGCAAAAATCATAATCACGATTATTTTGATTGATATTGAGATCACGATTATTTAACACGATTATTCATTTCATTTTTTCGTTTTGAATCAAAAGTTTTAACATTTTCTTAACATATCAAATTGACTTTGATAACAATTAATTTATTAAATGTTGACTGGCTTTTCTTTTTAACAATGTTCTTTGGATTATATACATTTCTCCCATGGGAGACAAATTGTGAACCTTGACCTTGATAAATAAATAAAAGTGCCAAAACGGATAAATAAAGAAGCTTCAAAGCCCCGCCACCACCACAGAAGAAGACTACCTCGGAAAAATAATGTCACTATGACAGAATGCGTCTAAATAAGTTATTTAATGGTAGCGCCGAGGCTTCAAAACCCAGCATTTGTTAAAATAGACCCTTTTGCTTAGGTAAGTGAAGTTTCATGTTTATCTGACCTCTCCTAAATAGGCCGATACCGATTTATTTTGACGGCAAAGTGAATGGACCGGCAAAGGACTGTTTTCTGGCATGAGCGAGCGGAATGCGACAGCGGGACTGAGAAGGGCTGCTTTGAGGGGCAGCTAAGACTGCGTAGCACATTTTACACACCGTGTCAACTTGGTCCAAATCTGTCTCCGCGAACCCATAGTGTTTCCACACCACTGACGTGGTTTTAGCTCTCTCGTCCACCAGCGGCTCTCTTTCTGCTGCCATAATCTTCTTGTCGTGTTTTGTTCGAGAGGAGCATGCGTGCGCCTCACAACTCGTCTCGCTCTCATATATCCTAGAACGGAAATTACAGTCAATAATAGTGAAGGACGTGTGCAAGTTGTGTGTCATAAAACATGGAATCTCTACCTCTATTAATTTCGAAGTAAATTGGATCAAACGAAAAAGTGTTACTTTCGTCCCGGCTCTCCCCAAATCGTCTCCGGTCAAATCATACAGTATTTTCCTGCCCTGAAAATGGTAGCTATAGTGTGGTAGCTATTCCTGCCCCGACACCGGTAGCTATTCATCGGTACCAAATTTAGTCCTAGACCTGTGTCCTCCACAGGTGTATCAAGTGGTCTAATTGGCTCTAGTGCATAGAATCCTATGCAATCAGACAAATTGACACACCTGTGTAGGGCACAAATATGGCAGATCTTGGACTACATGTGGTACCCATGAATAGTAAATCTAGCTAGTTATCACTGTAATGGACAAATACAGTTCTTGAACTCAATAGGCTACATAAACAGAATATGTGAATAACACATTAATACAGTACATAATATGAAAAATTCTCAATGTTACTGTCGGAAGTATGAACGGTAGCTAACTTTAACTTAATGTTGTAGTCAGGTAGAACCTCACAAGCCAGTCTCAGTTTTGTAACTTTCGCTGCGCTGTCATTGAGAATATGCTGTGTAAAGGATTAGTTGGGACCTGTGATGGAGAAAATTAACTGTTAACTAATAGAGATCAGTTGTAAGTATAGTAAAATATATTTTAGACTTTACATGGACAGTTAACAGGTCTATAGCCTACATCGTCTGTGGTTAAGGTAGGTCTAACAGTAAACAAATTTAGCAATGTAAGATTATGCACATAAAGAACAAAGATAAAATCTCTAATCTCTCTTAGATTAGTGACTGGTTTATTATGGTGACGTTATACCTTGTATCATTAGTGGGCTCACATTGTTGTGTAGCTACACAGTTTGCTAAGTCATCCAGCTAGCTGTAGGTCATATTTTGCTAACGGCAGCTAAACAAAACATTTGGCATAGGTGATCACAAACGCCAGTTAAGTTTGCTCATTGCCTAATTTTGCTAATTGCCAGCAGGCAAAAGGTAACATTTACTAAATTTGCTAAATCAACAAGTGTCCTTAGCGAACCACCAGCTGTGAACAATAGATATTGTTTTATTTACCCATTTTCAAACTTCTTGAATAGCCTTGTCATTGAATTATATAGTTTATCTAGCCTAATGATAATTATTACTATGCGTTATGAGTATATTATAAAGTTGATTTCACAACAATCCTCATTGATTACAGCTGTAATACAATACCATGTAGGTTTCTATGTAACCACAGTGTTGCTACTACAGGTATTGTTATTTAGTTACAGAGCAATCAATGTACACTTAATGTAATATGTTAGTCATTGTAATCAGTTTTTTAATACTTGTCCACTTCATGTCAATTTCTTTAGTGTTTCAATAGATGGGTAAGTGTTTCAATAGATTGGTAAGATGTATGGAAAACAGGTGTTGGTGAATAGCCTACATCAAAAGTAAGATATTGAAATTTATTTTCCAGCTTTTCCTGACAGAACGCAGCATATCACTGGATTTCCATTGTGAGGGAGAAGACCCTTTCATACAGACCAGCAGCACAGGTAATTTACAAGGGGTCCACAATCTGGAACAGCCTCCCCCTTTTTATAAGGGATTGCCCCACTCTTGCCACCTTTAAGGGGCATCTAAAGGTGTGGCTTAGAGCCAACCAAAAATGCGTACACGTCTAACTGCATGACATTTTTCTATGTTTTATATATTGTACTGTGTCTCCAACTCAGACCCTTGGGGTCACTCTGGGTCACACCCAGATTCCTCGCAGTCCGAGTCTGCGTCACCACTCTGTTTGTCAATGGTGATGGCCAGGTCCCGGTGCGGGCAGCCCTTCCCCGGGAGGAACAGCAGCTCAGACTTGTCCAGATTTAGCTTGAGGTGATGTGTCGTCATCCACTCCGAGAGAAGCACCCAGCTATGCGTGTCTCCACTTGTGTATCACAAGGGGGGAATGGCAGGACCAGTTGGGTGTCATCGGCATAGCAGTGATAGGAGAGCAAGCGAATGACAGAGCCCAGAGATGTAGTGTAGAGGGAAAAAAGGAGAGGACCCAGGACAGACCCTTGTGGAACCCCCATAGTCAGACTACGCGGTTCCGACATCGACCAATACAACTCTATAGATCTTTCTCACAGCAATGTAGTAATATTTCTTTTCTAAATATGCACATCAATAATATTTCCATTAAAGTGTGTCACAACATTTCATATGACCTGGAAGCAATTTTGCTTTATTGTGGGCTGTACTTCAAGTAATGAAGAATGACTTTGTTTTCCAGATTGATGATGCAGAAATTACAACATTGAGCGCACAGGCAACATACCGATAATGGGTAAGACACAGACCAGGGGATATTGGTTGGGGAATGTGTGATTATTTGTTTTTATATAAAAAATATATATTCTATGAAACAAAATATTTAACTATATTGGAAAATTATTTTCTGTGATGTCTCTGTTCAATTATTCAGCTGAAGAACCTGAGAAGCTGCCAATTGAAAAATGGACTGAGTCTCAAGTGAGCTCCTGGTTACAGACTATTGGTGTGAAGGAGCAGTACATCAAGAAACTTCATGAGGAAGAGGTAGATGGGAGAATCCTTGTTGAGGTGACCGAGGATTATCTGAAGAAAGACATTGGAATGAAATCAGGACCAGCTCTGCTGATCCTCAGAAAAAGAGATGAGATCATCAGTAGGCAAAGATCTCAGAGCAGGGAAAAGCCACTAAGCCAAAAGGTGGAAAAGGGAAGTATTAAGCATACACACGGATCAGCTCTTCAAGTTCCAGAAACAGTCCACAATCTCCCAGAGCAGGTTCCAGAGACAGTTCCATGTCTTTCAGAGGAGACAAGTCATCAAGAACAATCTGTCACTGTGTTAATCACAAAGAGAGACTGTAAGCCAAGGCCATTTGGCAGAGAGGGCATTGATTTCACTTATGTCAAACACAATGTTCTGCCACCTGAATCTGGTGCCTTTGATCTGATATCTCCTTGTCATGAGTACAAGTCTTTCACCACTGCAGCCACATTGGATCGCACAAGACTAAAGGCAAAATTTGCCAAAGAGGTCCTCAAATTTGGCACTGGCTGCATGAATATCAGATCAAATGGCACAATACATTTTGGAGTGATGGACAGTAGGGATGATGCTGGCTATGTACATGGTGAGATCATTGGTTTCCCTGTGCTAGAGAAAGACATGTACGTTAATGCATTAGATCACATTGAGAAGAGTTTCTCTTCAGACAGTCAAGATGTGCGGCAGTGCATACGTCCTCCTCACTTCATAGAGGTCATGGACATGACTAGTGCAGAGAAAAGATATGTGGTAGAGGTTGACATAGTACCTTCTATCAGCATTGTGAAGACCAAAGTGTACTCTGTTCGTCTGCCGAACTTCAAAGAGTCTGCTAACAAAATTGAGCATGAAAAGGCAACAATCTACCAAAGGGTGGGTTCAAAAACGGAGCCGGTGAGTGATCAAAATGATTTCTACCAACGAGTCAGAGACAGGGATGCTCAAAGAGATGAGGCAGAGAACCGCTGTTTCATCGATACGCCAGACATCTGCCAAGATCTTGGAAGAAAGCTCACAATGTTCATGACTAGTGGAAAGAAATACATTGAGAAGGAGAAGTGGTACATTCTTGTCACCAACACATTCAGACCTGATGATTTGAGCAGCATTGACTTCTTACTCAACATGAACATCTTCTGTGTGTTTGACTTTGACCCAGATTCCAAGCTGTCAGGGCTCTGCAGTAAATACATACAGCACCATGCTGCAAACATGCATTTCATGAAGAACTACAAAATACCAACTGGCATGACCATTGAAGACTTTGTGACTCATCTGCATTTGTTCGAGCAGACTAGCTGGATCTTCTGCAATGGGCGCAGCGACTACAAAGGAAATGAAAACCCCTGTGATGAAATGACATGGATCAAAACAAAAATGACCCTCCTCAGGGAATCCGTGTCACTGATCTGCAAACAGATCTTGCCGAAAGGCACATTCCTGGTAGCGTTCCTTCTCACATCTCCAGTTGAGAAACCTCTCTTGCATACCTTCTATGAGTTCTTCACAGACATGGAGGGTCATGAAGACATCATCTGCATCTCGGAATCTGAGGAAAACTTCCAGAAGTGGCAAAGCTTTACAGAGGCCTCGTGTGGAACAGAAACTGTGAACCGTTTCAGTGTTGTCTGGATGAAAATGAGCCACGTGGATGCTACACTGCAGCAAATCCAACCCATGACCTCTAGAGACACAAAACACTTGCCTATCTTCGTTAAAGGACAGTGTCTTCTTGAAACTAGAGAGGAAGAGAGGATGTTTTCCCTGGAAATCATCAGTGTGGACCATTGTAATGAAACAACAGAGGACTTTATCAAAGCAGAGAAAGATAAGATTGAATGTGAGTTTTACCATGGTGGAAGAGTAACCTGGTTAAATTTCTGGCTTGCAGAGAAGCAGTATGTTGGAGAAGTAATTCAAAGGGATGCATACAGGGAAATATCCAAACTTCTCCGTGACACCATGAAATGGGCTGTGGATCAATTTCCTGACAACAGAATCAACATCTACCATCATCCAGGAAGTGGTGGAAGCACTGTGGCAAGACAGGTGCTGTGGAACAATAGGAAAGACCTGAGATGTGCTGTTGTGAAGCCATCATACTCTGCTGCCACAGTCACTGAGCATGCGGTTCAGCTCAGAGAGTATGAGGAAAGAGATCCCCAGAAGTGTCTCCCTGTGCTGCTTCTGATTGAAGACTGTGACAATGAATACCTGGATGATCTGAAGAATGAATTAGAGATAGCCATGAACACCAAGAAAATCAAAGGAGGTCAGTGTTTCATTTTGTTGAGCTGCAGACGTTCTCATAATCCAGATAAGATGTGCAAAGAATCCCCTTTGCAGAATGTTTCTGTCACTCACAAACTATCAGATGAAGAGAAGAGAAAGTTTGCAGGGAAGCGGCAGAAACTGGAGGAACAGTACGAACCAGAATTCATCTTGACATTTGTCTTAATGAGTGAAGGATTTGAACATCATAAGATTGTGGAGTACGTTGAACAGTTTGTGAAACATTTGCTACAAGGCATTGATCATGAATCTGTTGTTACCCGCCTCATTCTCTATGTGGCATTGCTCAACACTTATGTTCAGAACTCCTTCATTTCCCAGTCCCACTGTGAAGCCCTGCTCTCATTAACCTGCTACATGGAAAGGTTTCGCCAACATGCTTTTGAGAGTTTATTGAGTGAGCAGGCCAAGCTGGTCTTCATACATTTGAAAGATGACAAGACACACATTAAATCAATTCGAATCATCCATCCACTAGTCGCAAAGGAAATCCTTCAGCAACTCCTTGGTGACCAAAAACAGCAAAGTGGATTGGCATTGGATCTGCTGCACAAAGATGTTCTTTTTGAGCATAGGTTTGGAAAATGGGATTACATCAAGTTTCTGAGAGCCTTGTTCATGCGACGCAGCAAGATAAGTAAAGGAGATGAATCTGACAGTTTGTTCTCTCCTCTCATTGAGCATGTGAGGGAAAAAGAAACCCCTGACAAGGCAATCGCGTTACTCAAGGAGGCTTACCAACGTTTCAACAAAGATGCATTCTTTGCCCAGCAACTTGCTCGCCTAAATTACACCTATGAGAAGTTTGAAGAGGCAAAAGACTGGGCAGAAATGGCAGCCAGACAAATGCCTGGAAACTCATTCATACTTGACACAAAAGGCCAAGTGTACAGAAGGTGGTTCAATGCCAAGTGTAAAGCCATTGAAAAGCTACCAAAGACAGCTGAAAACACAGCAGATGCTGTAAAAACGGCACTGAAAGCCATGGAGTGTTTCAGGGAATGTGAGAAAGCGGCTAAAGTAGAACTTGAAATCATGAACAATTCTGGCTCTTTTGCTGCAGTTGAAGTTGGATTCAGCTTGCTGAAGCTCATCTTCTCATTGCATGTTTTCTCAAACAAAGCTTGTGGCCACTCAGAATGTATGAAGTATCTGATCACAGAGTACATTCCAGAGGAAGTGAGGAAACCTTGGGAGCCATTTCATAGTCAGTTGAAAAACCTTCAGATGATGCTACATGAATCTCTGGAGTGGATCTCAGAGGATCTGAGTTAAGGCAAGGCAAGGCAAGTTTATTTATATAGCACATTTCAGCCACAGGGCAATTCAAGGTGCTTTACATGAGACATTAAAAGCATTAAAACAAAAAGCAAGACATTATAGACATTTAAAACAAAAGGCAGGACAAATTAAAAGCATTAAAACAAAAAGCAAGTCATTATAGATATTTAAACAAAAAGCAGGACAAATAGAATACAGGAATAAAAGTTACAGTGCAGTATACTGATAAACATAGCTCCTCTTAGAAAGCAGTGGCAAAAAGAAAAGTCTTCAGGCTTGTTTTAAAAGAACCAAGAGTTGCAGCAGACCTGCAGTTTTCTGGAAGTTTGTTCCAGATATGTGGAGCATAAAAACTGAATGCTGCTTCTCCATGTTTTGTTTTAACTCTGGGGACAGAAAGTAGACCTGTGCCAGACGACCTGAGGGGTCTGGATGGTTCATAGCATATGAGCAGATCAGAAATATATTTTGGCCCTAGGCCATTCAGTGCTTTATAAACCAACAGCAGTATTTTAAAGTCAATTCTTTGACAGACAGGAAGCCAGTGTAAAGACCTTAGTACTGGTGTGATATGCTCCACTTTCTTAGTCTTAGTGAGGACTCGAGCAGCAGCGTTCTGAATCAGCTGCAGCTGTCTGATCGATTTTTTAGAGAGACCTGTATACATGCCGTTACAGTAGTCGAGTCTACTGAAGATAAACGCATGGACAAGTTTTTCCAAATCCTTCTGGGACATAAATCCTTTGATCCTTGATATATTCTTAAGGTGATAGTAGGCTGACTTTGTAATTGACTTAATGTGGCTGTTGAAATTCAGGTCTGAGTCCATGACTACACCAAGATTTCTGGCTTCGTTTGTGGTTTTTAGCATTACTGATTGAAGTTGAGCACTGACTTTTAATCGTTCTTCTTTGGCTCCAAAGACAATTACTTCAGTTTTATTTTTGCTTAGTTGGAGAAAGTTCTGGCACATCCAATCATTGATTTGTTGAATGCACTTACTCAGCGCTTGTATGGGATTATAGTCTCCTGGTGATATAGTGATATAAATTTGTGTGTCATCTGCATAGCTATGGTAACATATTTTGTTGTTTTCCATAATTTGAGTTAGTGGGAGCATGTAAATGTTGAACAGAAGAGGCCCCAGGATGGAGCCTTGGGGAACTCCACAGGTCATTTTTGTCAGCTCAGATTTGTAATTGCCTATAGACACAAAATAATCCCTGTCCTTTAAGTAGGATTCAAACCAATCTAACATTGTACCAGAAATTCCCAGCCAATTTTCCAGTCGGCCTAGTAGTATGTTGTGGTCTACCGTGTCGAACGCAGCACTGAGATCCAGTAGTACTAAGACTGAGATTTTGCCATTATCTGTGTTTAAATGGATGTCATTAAATACCTTAATTAGAGCAGTCTCGGTGCTGTGATGTGGTCGAAATCCTGACTGGAAGACATCAAAGCCATTACTTAGTGCCAGGAAGTTATTCAGTTGTTGGAAAACAACCTTTTCAATTATTTTACTTAGAAATGGGAGGTTTGATATGGGCCTATAATTGTTCATTTGTGAGCTGTCTAGATTATTCTTTTTTAAGAGTGGCTTGATGACTGCAGTTTTCAGGGTATGTGGGAACACACCTGAAAGAAGAGATGTGTTTACAATTTGTAGTAGATCAGAGGCCATGCAGTTGGATACAGTTTTGAAGAAGTCTGTAGGTAGAACATCAAGGCAACAGGTGGAGGATTTCAGATATTGTATAGGCAAGGCAAGGCAAGGCAAGGCAAGTTTATTTATATAGCACATTTCAGCCACAGGGCAATTCAAGGTGCTTTACATGAGACATTAAAAGCATTAAAACAAAAAGCAAGACATTATAGACATTTAAAACAAAAGGCAGGACAAATTAAAAGCATTAAAACAAAAAGCAAGTCATTATAGATATTTAAACAAAAAGCAGGACAAATAGAATACAGGAATAAAAGTTACAGTGCAGTATACTGATAAACATAGCTCCTCTTAGAAAGCAGTGGCAAAAAGAAAAGTCTTCAGGCTTGTTTTAAAAGAACCAAGAGTTGCAGCAGACCTGCAGTTTTCTGGAAGTTTGTTCCAGATATGTGGAGCATAAAAACTGAATGCTGCTTCTCCATGTTTTGTTTTAACTCTGGGGACAGAAAGTAGACCTGTGCCAGACGACCTGAGGGGTCGTATAGTGTCCCCCAGGGTTTTATGGTTGATCGGATTAAATTGTGTCATGGTACAATTATTGATTTTAAGTGGACAGTGTGACGACACATGTCCTGTACCTGGAATGGAGGCACTGACTGCTTGTCTAATTTTCTGAATTTTGTCAGTGAAGAATGAGGCAAATTCATTGCAGGCCTTGGTGGATAGAAGTTCAGAGGATACTGACACAGGAGGGTTTGTCAGCCTATCAACAGTGGCAAACAAAGCACGCGCATTGTTATGGTTTTTGGTGATGATGTCAGAAAAGAAGGTCTGCCGTGCATTTCTCAGCTCCATATTATAAATGCGAAGTCTCTCTTTATAGATGTCATAATGAACATGGAGATTTGTTTTTCGCCATCTGCGTTCAGATTTTCGACACTCTCTCTTTTCTATTCTGACCAGCATGGCCTTTCTCCATGGAGATCTTCTCTTACCAGAGACCACCTTCACCTTAGTGGGCGCAACGGCGTCAATAATGTTTGTAATTTTAACATTGAAATTATCTACAAGCTCGTTGACTGAGGCCATAGAGAGGGCAGGTGTGGACGAGAAAGCCTGAGTAAATATCTCACTGGTGTTTTCAGTGATGTGCCGTTTTGAGATAACCTCTGATTGAGAATTTGTGTGCATGGAGATAGTACTCTCAAAGAAAACACAGGAATGATCAGAGAGCGCAACATCAGACACCTGAACCTTAGAAATATTCAGACCTTTGGTGATGATTAAGTCCAGAGTGTGCCCCTTGTTGTGTGTGGGCTCCGTCACATGCTGAGTCACTCCATAGTTATCAAGGACACAACCTAGCTCTTTTGTCCCTCTGCCCTGAGGGTTGTCAACATGGATGTTAAAATCACCAACAATAACCACACAGTCAAAGTCAATGCAGACAGTAGACAACAGTTCAGCAAAGTCATCAAAGAAGTTTGGACAGTATTTGGGTGGCCTGTAGATGTTTAGAAATAACGTTCGGGAAGAGGAATTCAACTGAAGAGCCACATATTCAAAGGAACCAAAATGTCCATAACACATCTGCTTACATTGGAGGGAGTCATTAAACAAGATGGCTACTCCACCTCCTTTCTTATGCACTCTAGCCTCGCTCATAAAGCTGAAGTTGGGAGGAGTTGACTCAATAAGAACAGCTGCACTGTTACCGTGGTCTAGCCAAGTTTCAGTTAAAAACATAAGATCAAGATTGTGGTTGGTGATAAAATCATTGATTAAAAATGTCTTTCCTGTTAAAGATCTGACATTTAATAAAGCTAAGTTTAGTGTGCTGAGGGTATTATCTGCACATTTCTCTGTGATAGTTTGTGGCTGACGAGGAATAGATACTAAATTTGATACATTTGTAGAGCCGGTTGAGTGTTTCCTGTTACTTAGCAGATTCACCATTGATTTTCTATTACCTATCAAGACAGGAATTGAGGAAGATACCATCACGTTGGGTCCTGGCTTGTCCTGGAAGGGGTCATGAGTGCCATTAGCCTTGTAGCCTGGACCCAGTACATATCAGTTAGAGCTTGCTGTATTTGGTAAACAAGTAACTGAATGTGCTGTGCCTTTATCAGGCTGGACCCGGCAGGGGGTAAGGGCGGTTGGGAGCGCGTAATACAGCGCGTGAAGGTGCTTGCTGGATGCCGGTGAGAGGAAGCAAGTGAGAGACTCCCCCTCTTGGGGGGGTGGATCCTCGCTGGTGAGGGCTAGTGGGAGGGGGGGAGTGAGAGACTCCCGCTCTTGGGGGGGTGGAGGGGGTGGATCCTCACTGGTGAGTGCTAGTGGGAGGGGGGGAGTGAGAGACTCCCGCTCTTGGGGGGGTGGATCCTCGCTGGTGAGTGCTAGTGGGAGGGGGGGAGTGAGAGACTTCCCCTCTTGCAGTAGCTCATCAATTTGGCTGAGCTTCAGTGTGGCAGCTTTGATGAGGCCCTTGATTGGTGAGCGTGGTGGAGGAGGGGAGGGGCATCGTTGGGTTGTTGTCGATGGGGTGTGGTGTGAAGATTCTTCTTCCTGGCGCGGGTGTCTCCCATAATCAGAGCTTTGTTGAAGCAACAGCTCTTCAAGGTTTCTGCCATGTTGTGATATGTCTTCCTTCTGTTTTGGTATTTCTTGTCTCTTGTCCTTGACCATGGCAGAGGGAGCAGATGGATGACGCAGAGAATAGAACAGATTGGAGATAAACAGTTTTACTCCTGACCTGTTAAGGCAGAGTCCATTTCTCTGACAAAGATGGTATCGTTCCCAAAAAAATGGAAAATTGTCAATGTAGCGCACTGAGTGAGTGGTACAGGCAGTTGTGAGCCATGTGTTCAGTGCCAACAGTCTGCTGAATCTCTCAACCCCTCTTCTGACTGGTGGTAGAGGGCCGCTGATAAACACCTCCGCTTTCAGAGAGCTGACTGTGTTCAGCAGATCAATAAAGTCTCGTTTAAGAACTTCCGACTGCTGTTGCGCAACGTCATTTGTTCCGACGTGCACAATGATGTTTTCCACAGTTGGATGTGAAACCCCGATATGCAAGAGTTTTTTTGTCATGTCAGCAACCGTATCCTTGGGAAAGCAGAGTATTTTGGTGCTTTCACCGCACATGCTTCTCACATCTTTTACAGTAAAGTCACCCACAATCAGAGTTTGAGGCCCAGTCGGTAGCCTTTTACTTTCTGGTTTACTCTCAGTCCTTACCCTGCTGTGTGAAGAAGAGATGTGATCCAGGTCATCAGACAGTGGGGCAAATTTGTTCTCCAGTTGTATGGTTGATTGTCGGCGAGATCTGTTTCTGGTTCTCCCTTTTGCGGTTGTCCACGGCGGTGTCCTTCTAGGGACAGGGGTTGAAGAGGCACTCTGCCTGGATGATAATGCAGGCCAGTCAGTCTCATAGTTCTCCAGGGACGGGTCTCTGCCTTGTTCTCCCTTTTCCCTGGGAGGTGAATTTCTCTTAGGCTTTGCACCAAGAGAGTTCCAGGGAGGGTTTGTAGGTTTAGTGCCCAGTACATGGCTCTCCTGTTTCTTGGTAGTCTCCTTGGTGTTAATTAGCGGTGTGTTAGCATGCTCTTGTCTGGTACTGTTTTGAATCCATGGTAAGGTGGTGTCGTTCCCAGTTAGTCCATTGACGTCCACACTCATCTCTAACCGGTTCATTTTTGTTTCCAGCACTGTAATCTTCTGCAGAAGTTTGTGGAAGTCATCTGCAGTGAGAGGGGGCATCTTGCTGCCGTGCTCACGTTATCGTGAGGAGATGATAAAGACGTTGAAATATGGCAACTAGATCTTCAAAAAAAAAAAAAATATATATAAGACTCTTTAAAGTATCCAGGAGCCACTGCTCACAGTTTCTTATGGAAGAAAAGCAACAATATCAGCTGAAAAATGCAGAAAATGCAAACAAAGGCGAGAGCAAGCAGCAGAAGCGTCTGCACTGTCTGAAAGCAGGAAGTAGTCATACGTCTAGGCAGAGACAGATGGAGAGAGATGCACACGCAACCAGAGATGAGCATAATGCTGAACAGCATGCCACTAGAGAGACAGAAACAGCAGGATCCAGACATGATAAGGGACTGTGTGATAGAACTAATAGAAGGAAGTTCATAGAGAAGCAACTCTCATGAATCCAGAGGCCTATATACAATCAGATGCAAATAAAAAGGCTACATGAAGGCTAAGCCTAGTGCTTTAAGCCACTATGGCGCTGCTGCTCCGGATTGATCTAATTGACACATTTTACGTTACCTTGTTTGTTGATAAAGTAGTCGGACAATAAACTGCTGTGCGAACACTTGGTCCATTTATTGTCCTTCCATAATCAATAATCCAATAGTCCAGCAAACAACCCGGTACGTATGTTTGTGAGTGCGTGTGGTCAAAAGCTGTTTGCCCTCCGTGCAGCAACACCTAGCCAACAACAGGAGAGTTCCTAACTTAAATATCATCAGTTCCTATTAACATGGGAGGAGCAACGCATTGACACAATTAACCTGAATTTGGCTCTTACAGGCTATGTTAAAGGAAAGATTTCATGTACAATTAAACAGGACAAAAATAGGCAGAATAGGACTTTTTAGAGATCAGGGATGGACCCATCTTTGCATGTGTAAACTGTAGAATAATTAGGCATTACAATCAGGTGAAGAAATATGAACACATGTTAATTTCTCAGATTTCCAGAATCTATTCTGCTGCTCCCACTCAAAATAAACCACCTCTCCAGTCTTGAAAGTTTCCTTCCCTCCCTCCCTCCCTCCCTCCCTCCATACAGTCAGACCCTACATCTCACCCACTTGGTTTTCTCCCTCCCTCTCTTCCTTCATCCTTCCTTCCTTCCATCTCTCCCTCCCTCACCAGTTTGTTTTTAAGAAATCATCCCCCCTTTCTCCTAGGTATGTGAACTGTGCCTGTACTGAGGAAGAGCAGAACCTGGTAGCGTTTCAGTACCGTGGAGGGATCCTGTATCGCTGCTGTCGGCTGCTGGCTGTCGGGAGGAGCTGCTGGTCTGGTACAGACAGGAGTACAGATACAAGAGCATCTCCTTCGACTACTTCTGGGACAAAAAGAGCACCACTAGAGGTAGCTGTCCTAGACTCTCCTTCCCTCTGTCTTATCCTCCATCTCTCTCTCATCCACTTCTTTTCCTTAAAGCTGAAACAACCAGAGGTCTGCTAGTCATAATAGTAACCGCTGTCCAAGTAGCTCTCCTCTTCCGGCCTTCCCTCTCTCCTCTTTCTTTTTCCCATGGTGCCAGACAGCAGAGCAGGCAAGACGTGGGCATACAGCGTGAAATTCAGGACACTCATGGATGCAACGATACAGGGGACAGTCTGTGATGCACTGCAATGGCGCCTGTGCAAATTGCTGTTGTGGGGCAATTGGGGCAATATTAGGCAGCCACGCTATCCATGAACAGAATGGAATGCTCTTAGTTGCCATGGAACATGGTAGCTTGACATAAGTTAAGGAGTGCTGGCTAGCTCATTCTAGCTATCTAAGTTAACACCGTGGGCTTCAACGTATTACATGTTTTCTCTCCTCTCTCCTATTTAGATTTTGTCACTTCTTTTTCTCTCTCCTCTGTCGCTTTCCCTCCGAGCTCAGCCAGAGGAACCTGTTGCATATCTTTCTCTCTCCTGTCCACAATCTGAAGTCGTCATGTGGTTGTGTCCCCCCCCCCCCCCCTTCACTAGCAACACATAATCACCCTATACAGTAATTTAACTTGTACTAAATGTGTGATAATCATTTTAATGTTTGTGTGTCTCTCTTTCACTCTCAATCCCAGAAGTGATGTCAGACTTGCCCCAGGTGTGCTCCTGGTCCGAGTGCCAATTCTCCTAAAACTCCCAGATCTCCCTCCACAATCACATCAAGAGCAGCCGTGACAACCTCTACATCTCTCTGCTAAGGAACGGAGAGATCAGACCAGAGACTCTCCCATCCTGCTCCTCTTGATCACTCCCTTTCACCACCTCCAACACCCCGCTCACTGCAGCTCCTGGCCAGAGGCAGAGAGACATTGACAAGCCAAGATCGTACCACTGTGACCAGTGTGGGAAGAACTTCAGTCTAAAGGCTAATCTCAGGACGCACCAGTGTGTTCATACAGGAGAGAAGCCATACCACCGTGACCAGTGTGGGAAGAACTTCACTATGTCAGGAAACTTAAAGACCCACCAGCGTGTTCATACAGGAGAGAAGCCATACCACTGTGACCAGTGTGGGAAGAACTTCACTATGTCAGCAGAGTTAAGGACACACCAGCGTGTTCATACAGGAGAAAAGCCATACCACTGTGACCAGTGTGGGAAGACCTTCACTCAGTCAGGACACTTAAAGATGCACCAGCGTGCTCATACAGGAGAGAAGCCATACCACTGTGACCAGTGTGGAAAGAACTTCAGTATGTCAGGAAACTTAAAGACCCACCAGCGTGTTCATACAGGAGAGAAGCCATACCACTGTGACCAGTGTGGGAAGAACTTCACTAGGTCAGCAGAGTTAAAGACACACCAGCGTGTTCATACAGGAGAGAAGCCATACCACTGTGACCAGTGTGGAAAGAACTTCACTACGTCAGCACAGTTAAAGACCCACCAGCGTGTTCATACAGGAGAGAAGCCATACCACTGTGACCAGTGTGGGAAGAACTTCACTACGTCAGCAGAGTTAAAGACACACCAGCGTGTTCATACAGGAGAGAAGCCATACCACTGTGACCAGTGTGGGAAGACCTTCACTCAGTCAGGACACTTAAAGATGCACCAGCGTGCTCATACAGGAGAGAAGCCATACCACTGTGACCAGTGTGGAAAGAACTTCACTACATCAGGAGAGTTAAAGACACACCAGCGTGTTCATACAGGAGAGAAGCCATACCACTGTGACCAGTGTGGAAAGAACTTCACTACATCAGGAGAGTTAAGGACACACCAGCGTGTTCATACAGGAGAGAAGCCACACCACTGTGACCAGTGTGGAAAGAACTTCACTACGTCAGGATATTTAAAGACACACCAGCGTGTTCATACAGGAGAAAAGCCATACCACTGTGACCAGTGTGGGAAGAACTTCACTACGTCAGGAGAGTTAAAGACACACCAGCGTGTTCATACAGGAGAGAAGCCATACCACTGTGACCAGTGTGGGAAGAACTTCACTACATCAGGAGACTTAAAGACACACCAGCGTGCTCATACAGGAGAGAAGCCATACCACTGTGACCAGTGTGGGAAGAACTTCACTAAATCAGGAAACTTAATTACACACCAGCGTGTTCATACAGGAGAGAAGCCATACCACTGTGACCAGTGTGGGAAGAACTTCACTAAATCAGGAAACTTAATTACACACCAGCGTGTTCATACAGGAGAGAAGCCATACCACTGTGACCAGTGTGGAAAGAACTTCACTTCTTTAGGACACTTAAAAAGACACCAGTGTGTTCATACAGTTCATCCAAGAGCTGCACAGAGTTCACTGAAGCCTGCCTCAAAAAGGACCCCATCTTTGTAAGCAATAGTGTGCATGTTTGTGTGTTGGATATCAATTTGATATGAAATTGACTTTTATGATCTGAAAATCAGTCTATATTCTGAACATCTTTATTGTTTATATTCAGAACATCTTTATTGTCCCTGGAAGGCAACTAGACATACTGTACAACGACACATACAGAACAGTACAAGAAGAGTTAACACACACATCCGCCCCCCCCCTCCCTACTTTCTCTTTCTCATTCCCCCTTTCTCTCTCTCAGGTTCACCACCAGCTATTGAAGAAGTGATAGATGAAGGAGAAGGGAGTTGGAGAAAGAGAAAGACCTGTCGTGGAATTTGGAATGGACCTGGTTTCTTAGGCCTTGATTACACTACTGCGTTTTCGCCTACATTTGTGCCTAGCAATGACTCTACCGCAGCCAAAATTAAGCTCAAACCCAGAGGCCTCAGGATACGGCTGGGGCTGCGTTTCGGCACTCAAAATCTGAAGCTGTGTTCTAGTGTAATAGGCAGATCCAGAGGCTTTTGAAAAAACTAGGAAAAGGCCTACATTGTAATGCTGTGTTCAGTTCACATTATAACAATCAGACAGGTGACTTACGAGTTTGAGCTATATAGCATCTTAGTGGATACGATAGTTAATCAGCCAAGCGGACTGATCTTCTTTGTTCCCGACCAAATAGTACCTTCCTCACACCAGTCTGAACTTTCGAGCAATCCTGCCCTTTTCTTTTTGAATAATATTCTCAATTCTCCAATATATAGTCCTCACAATCAGTTTGTTTAAGTCCTTCATCCATTCCCTCACGATATAGCTCGCTTATTACGACGAGACTTGAAATGTGCCCCAGATATGGAACAAACACTGGGATGGAAATGTATTTGTTGGTGACTGTTGGTTGGATGTCTGGACAGCTGCATTTTAAACTTGATCATGATGTATATTTTTTCATAAACCTTTTTTAATAAACAATGTATAACCTGAGAGAGGTACTGTATGGAGTTCATTTGTGTGTATGGGGGTTTGTGGCTGAATTTGGGTCATTTACTCAAAACTCATATCTCAAAAACCCAAAATGACACTGCTGATGAATCTTAGCTTCTCCTTAATAATCAGAAAGATCAGACACAAGAAGACAAAGAACCGTCAGCTTCCAGAATCAGGTCAGGATTGAAAAAGGTCTCATCAGTCTCAGGACCACTGTGTCATCTGTTCTCCCAAGGTGTGGAGGCACCATTCATCTCTCGTGAGCCCAGGGATCTACTGGAGTGTAGGGGTGTGCCCGAATAAGAATACGGTATTCGGATGAGTACAAATAGTAGCTTTTTCACGAATAGTAAATTCTTACGAATATTGTAAAAAAAAATATTCGGGAGGGGGGAGAACAGTCAAATATGTATGAGTGAGCGATACATAGCCAGCTTTTTTCAACCCCAAAAAACAAAGAAAGGAGGGGAGTCAGACAAAGGCGAAGAGCAGAGTGAGGGACAGGAGAACAGTCGAACATTACATTACATTACAGTCATTTAGCAGACGCTTTTATCCAAAGCGACTAACAATAATTGCATTTAATGTAGGAAAACCCAATGTACTACTACTTGCCAGAACTCACAAGTACATCTTCTTTCTAAAATAAGTGACTAAGCATAATCTAGTGCTGAAGGCTATGTGCAAGAATCACAATCCAAAGTACAGTGCAACATAATATAATACAATAAGTGCTTAGGTGGGAGGATTGTTGTAGTACTTCTTGAAGAGATGAGTTTTGAGCCTGCGACGAAAGATGGGCAGCAACTCTGCTGTCCTGACATCAGTGGGCAGTTCATTCCGCCACTGCGGGGTCAGGACAGAGAAGAGCCGTGACCGTGTCGATCGACCGCAGGAGCCTCGGAGTGACGGGGCAACCAGTCGCCCTGAGGTAGCAGAGCGTAGCGGTCGGGAGGGGGTGTAGGGTTTGACCATGGCTTGGAGGTAGGAGGGGGCTGTTCCTTTCATTGCCCTGTAGGTTAGCGCCAGAGTTTTACACTGGATGCGGGCCGCTACAGGGAGCCAGTGTAGGGAACGGAGGAGAAGTTGTGTGGGAGAATTTGGGGTGGTTGAACACCAGGCGAGCAGCAGCTTTCTGGACAAGTTCCAGAGGTTTAATGGCTGACGCCGGTGCCCCCGCGAGGAGGGAGTTGCAGTAGTCCAGGCGGGAGATGACCAGGGCCTGGATGAGTACCTGCGCCGTTTCATTAGTAAGGAAAGGGCGAATCCTCCTGATGTTGTAGAGCATGAATCTGCAGGAACGTGTGACGGATGTGACATGTGAGGAATATGACAGTTGGTCATCCAGGGTCACACCCAGATTCCTCGCAGTCCGAGTCGGGGTCACCACTGTGTCTTCAATGGTGATGGCCAGGTCCCGGTGCGGACAGCCCTTCCCCGGAAGGAACAGCAGCTCGGTCTTGTCCAGATTGAGCTTGAGGTGATGTGTCGTCATCCACTCCGAAATGTCAGCCAAGCACCCAGCTATGCGTGTCTCCACTTGTGTATCAGAAGGGGGAAATGACAGAACCAGTTGGGTGTCATCGGCATAGCAGTGATAGGAGAAGCCAACAGAAGAGAAAAGCATGAGTAAGGGAGGAATGAGCAATGAAGAAGAACTGAGTGATGACTGTGAAGAACAAAACACTAGAGACCGAGACAGAGCCATTGAGAGAGAAGAAAGTGACTCAGAAAGAGGGGGAGAGCAGAACAGTGATGAAGAGAGGGACAATGATGGACAGACCGACAGGAGCAGTGGCACTCAGATCCATACTACAAGTCCAGCTGGACCTCATTGTACAGTATATTAGTTCACTGTTAACAGATTCCTATATAACAACATGGCTTTCATGTTCTCGGATATTGGCTAGTGTAGCCTGTGGAGTTGGTTCTTACTGTAGCCTACATGTTCAGAATTGTGCATGGTTTAGGCTGGTGTTGAAGTTAATGCGAGGTGCTTCACACTAGGCTGTGAGTGGGTGAATGGGATTTGAGTAAGACAGTTGAATTGTTTAGTAAGTACTGATACAGTAGTAAATGAATTGCCCTAATTGCTTCTTTACTCTCATTTCAGAAGTATCGAAATATAAAACTGATGGACCGATGCAGCCACATCTGAACGCCTTTCCACAAACCTTATGGGGAGGGGCAAGAAGATCTTTCCACAGTGAGTGGTGCACGTTAGTGCACGTTAGTGGTGTAGTAGCCAGATATGATTTGATTCAGTCTATGAATTTGAATTTAATTTGAATTTATTTATTGAGGATAGCCCCTTGAGATGTATCATCTCATTTTCGAGGGGGTCCTATAACACAAATACAAACATTAAACAATGAATTACAGAATACATAAAACAACACAAATACACACGCACACTTAGCTCAACAACTCCAACCCACCCACACAGCCTAGTTAAATCCTAACCACCACAACACACACCCGGCCCACGGAGCACAGAAGTGAGCCAGTAAGGTATGGATGGCAACAAGGCCACTCTCCACATCCGAAGACCACACGTAAATATTCAGGGGAAAAAACTACAATGACCAGAACAATAAAGTATTGATAACAATCATGAAAATAATAACATAAAAATAATCAAATTAAGTACACAATAAACAGACACAGGAATTAAAAACATGAACAAGTTGATTTAAGCTGAGAAAGTAAAGATGATTTAAAGCGATGGTATGAAGTAATGGACCTAAGAGAGGGGGGAAGGTTATTCCAATCAGTAGGGGCTTTATATGCAAATGACCTACGACCTACTTCTTTAAAGATTCTAGGGACATAGAAACAGGGATGTTGCAAATGCCTCAAAGGGTAGGAGGATCTAGATGGAACTAAGTACTCTTTCAAATATGGAGGATAATTAAAATGAATACATTTGAAAATAGATTGATACCAATGAAATTGTCTTCTAGCTTTAAGCGGCATCCAGTTAAGTGAGTCGTACATGAGACAGTGGTGTGTTCTATAGGGGCATCTAAGGACAAAGCGGCATAGGGAGTTACACACTACATTCAAGGGCCTAAGGTAAGTGTCATTAGTGTTTTGATAAACTATATCAACATAATCAATAATGGGTAAAATAAGTTGAGAAATTAATCTTTTCCTTATCTCCAGAGTAAAGCAGTTAATAGAACGGTAAAGTGAACAAAGACAACCATACACTCTTTTTATAATATAATCAATATGGGGCTTAAAAGAGAGTTCAGGATCAACCCAGAGTCCGAGATATTTAAACAACTCCACTTTTTCCAGGGGTGAGCCATCATCATAAGTAATATTTAGATTTAAGAGATTTGGGCGCCGATGTCTTGAGCCAAACACCATACTACAAGACTTCTTCTTGTTCAAAACAAGTTTGTTTTTATAAAAACAGTTTTGGACTGAGTGAAAATCTAATTGTAAGGAATTCTGGGTTTGTGCTATGTCTTTATCAGCGGTGTAGATAACTGTGTCATCAGCGTACAGATGAACAAGGCAATTGGAGCAAGACAGAGGAAGATCATTAATGAAAATGGAAAAAAGTAGTGGCCCAAGAGTGGAACCTTGAGGAACACCCCTTTCAACAATTAAATAATCAGACTGAGAACCCTGAATGGCAACATATTGACGGCGATTATGAAGATATGCATTAAACCAAAAAAGAGCATTTTGAGAAAAACCAATTAAATATAACTTATCAAGAAGGAGGTAGTGATCAACCATGTCAAAAGCTTTAGCAAGGTCAATAAAAATAGCACCAGTGACCTGGTCTTTATCAAAGGATGAGAGCACATCACTAGTAAACTTTAACAAGGCAGTGGTGGTTGAAAAGGATGGTCTAAACCCAGATTGAGATGATGATAAGATATTAAATAAATCAAGATAATGTGACAGTTGATTAAAAATCAATTTCTCAAAAACCTTTGCAATAAAACAAATAATAGAAATTGGACGATAGTTGTTCATGTCTGCTGGGTTTCCACCTTTGAAAAGAGGGGTAACACGGGCACATTTCCATACTGAAGGAATTAGGCAAGTAGAGAGAGACAGGTTAAATAGGTCTGTGAGGGGATACACCAACACATGAGCTGCTAATTTAACAAACTTGGCTTCCACACCATCTGGACCAGCACTACTACCTTTAAACTCAAAGATCGCATTGTAAACATCCATGGGCAAAATCTTTTGAAAAGAAAATGAATTGTTGCAGGTTGTAAGGTTCAAGGAGTCAGCCGCACCAGAGCAGTTGGCATCAGGGGGACCAGAAATGGAGGTAAAATGCTGATTAAAGGCCTGAGAAATTAGTAAGGGATCAGAGATAGTTTGATCATTAACATTTATCTGGTTTATAAGGCCTTTGTTAGTTTTGTTGAGAACACGGTTCAGCTGATTCCAGAACTGTCTGGGGTTGTTGAAGTCCTGAGATAGACTATCTTTATAATAATTTGATTTTGCAACTTGTTTTGGTCTTGCAAGAGTTCCTCAAACCTTTGTAAATTTCCCAATCAACAGAATCTTTAGACTGGCGATATTTGGCCCAGGCTTTGTCTCTTTGTTTAAAAAGATTGATGAGGTCTGAGTTGATCCAGGGTAAATGCCTGCCTTTAACTCTGATTAACTTAAAAGGAGCATGCTTATCAATAATATTTGTAACTTCAGAATGAAAAAAACTCCAAGCATCCTCAGGAAAAGGGATAAGCTGAAACCTATCCCAGTTAATAGCAGTTATGTCATGAATGAAACAGTCAACATTCATTTTTTTACATTGTCTCATTCTAATGAATTTAGGAGGAGAACGTGGAATTCTAATTTTCCAAACACAAAATATAACAGAATGATCACTAAAACAATCAGACATAACACCAGATGAAATTATTCTTTCAGGATTAGTGACCAAAATCCAATCTAATAAAGATGAAGATCGAGAATCGACTCTTGTAGGCTCCTTAATTAATTGACTGAGGTTTACACTATTAAATAAAGATCTCTCATTGGAAGATTGAGAGATCTTTTACTACAACTATGAGTTGCAGTAAAAGAGGCCAGCCGTATGGAAAACGGTCTCCGCCTCGTTTGTTCATTTACAGTATATACGGCATCCAAATATATCACAGTGTGAAGAGGCAATTGCTGGATTCTAATAACCCTGCTTCACATAATGATACGACACATCCCGTCCTCGCAAATCAACTCACAATGAACGATACGACCATGGATGTATTGAATACGACTGACAATATACCACGACATGAAAACAATACTTTTGGAGTTGAGGACAATCTGGCTATCATACATAGTTTGTTTGCAACTAGGTTTGACAGCTGGACGATTTATATGTTTCACAGCAAATATGCAGTAGCCTACACTTCTCTCATTGCTATCTAGCAATATCAGGTACTACAGTCATAGATATATGGGTACAGTAGCAATATGGAATAGCTAGTTTGGGTTGCTAGGCTCATTGGTTGCTAGGTCGTATCCAGGGTTGTGAGACATTGCTGAAAGAAAAGGTAACGGACACTTTCCATTTCACTTACGGTTCCAAACCCATGTTAACTATTGGATGTCATCGCTGTTCCTCCAAGAAATATTATACAGTCTTCAATTTGTAATTCCATAGCAACGTGATTTAGCAGTTAGGGACTATAATGACACTCAGCAGTGAGCAACACATAAATAACATTTCTTTATATTTTAATGTAGAAAATGCGAGTAAATGGCATATATTTATTTGTCTTTGGCATGTGGGGCCATGGTATAAGCGGGATAATCAACTCATAGGTGCGTTAAACGGTTTTAAGGCACTTTGCGGAGGCACTGAGCGTCGGGTGGTTCTTCGCCTCCACGTCGTGCCTTAAAACCGTTTAACGCGCCTACTCGTTGATTATCCCTTACTGGATCAACGAGGCGGAGACCGTTTTCCATACGTCTGGCTTTTATTTTTTTCAACTCTTAGACTGACGTTACAAACGGGTGGGCGTAAACATTGTAGCTAAATCTGTCGGTGGAAAAAACTTTTTTTTTTTAGCAGATGTCTTAGTTATATCAAGATTAAGCTAACTATTGGCACCGGTGTGCTTATTGGTGTCATATTTAATAAGTTTGAGTAATTTCCCGATCGAGCTAGCTAAGCACCTTTAGCTCAATGGTCTCAGTTGCTGGTTAGCGAGGGGAGTCCCAGCCCAGCTGATAACCCTCCGTTGCGGGTTGGGGGGAAGCAACGGTCGGCTGGGATCCTGCCTCTCATAGTTAACCAGCAACTGGTCAGTGGACGGTACCAGGCAGCCTACGGTATGTCTGAATCAAAGAAGGTTATCAAACTAGCTGGCTAGGATCATTTAAGCATAACAATCCAACGGCTCCAACTCCCCCAAAAGAACCCCTCCACTGCACAAGCACCAACCCCAATAATAATAATAATAATAATAATAATAAGCACAAGCTACCGAGTGCAACGTTAGCCTTGCTAACGGAGATAATGAATTTGGAGGAGAGTGTTGCAGCTGGTGCTAAACGAGGCAAAGGAAGAATATTTTGTGGACTATTATCACATCCATTTCACAGTTGGGATTATACAGAAAGGTGAGGATCGAGCCTGTGTTGGATGACCAACTCAAATGCCTGGCTAGCTCAATATTGTTGTAAGTTTAACATGAATCGCATATGCGAGCCGGAGCCCGTCGCTTTCACTGGATGACTCGTGAAGCATGCTACATTTATCTCGCATACTAAACATGTTTTCGTGGAGTAGTACAGGTATGTACTAAATCGCATGTAGTAGGCGAGTTGCAGTATGTACTATATAGTATGTAATATGGACATTGGGACACGGCCCAAGCTCCTTGGTAAGGGCTGGGTAAGGGCGACCAACCTCCTTGTTTACATTTTTACTTGCTTACCGATTGGCTATTTGGATCCTGCCGTCACAGTCATACAACGTCATCTTGACTGCAGGTGCAGATCGAGGGTTCGCGGTACATCACAGCCAGATTGCAATTATGATGTCATAAATAAAACATGTTCTATGTTCTTCTGGCCTGTAAATATTTTACTATCTTACTATTACTACTGTCATGCAGCATGTATCAGGCTAGGAGATCCAGGAAGTGTTTCCTCTAGTGGACTACATCAGGTCACATCACAAGTCCATTACCACCTTGGACAAAATCCAATTGCATCTTCTGTCAAAAGTGATTTTTAACTTTATTTATTCATTTTTGTTTTACAGTCAATTGAGATTCATCCAGATGCTTGGGTGGTACTGTTCTCTGTTCTCAACCTGCCAGTCTCTCTTCTACTGTGGTGTCTCTTCTACTCTCTCCCCTCTCTCTCTCTCTTCCTCTCCCTCTCTCTCCCTCTCTCTCTCTCTCTCTCTCTCACTCTCTGTCTCTTTCTCTGTCTCTCTCTGTCTCTCTCTCTATCTCTCTCTCTCTCTTCCACTGTGGTGTCTCTTCTACTCTCTCCCCTCTCTCTCTTTTTCTCTTTCTCTCCCTCTCTCTCTTTTTCTCTTTCTCTCTCCCTCATTCTTATCCCCTCTCTCTCTTTCTCTCTCCCCTCTCTCTTTCCCGCTACTGCTTCTATTTCCCCATCAGAACCACCCTAGAGATGTTGATCTGTTCTCTCTCCCTCTCTCTCCCTCTCCCTCTCTGTCTCTTTCTCTGTCTCTCTCTGTCTCTATCTCTCTCTCTATCTCTCTCTACTTCTCCCTCTCTCTCTCTCACTCTCTCTCTCTTTCACTCTCTCACTCTCTCTCTCATTCTCTCTCTTTCACTCTCTCTCTCTCACTCTCTCTCTCTCTCTCACTCTCTCTCTCTTTCACTCTCTATCACTCTCTCACACTCTCTCTCTCCCCAGAGTGTAGCTGAGTTGCACGAGTGCTCAGCAGAGGGGATCATGGAGTGGGTTGTCATGGTGACCATGGCACTCTACCAGATCCTCCGTCTCCACCCGGACCAAGATGGCCGCCGGCCGTCCGCCGACGTCGCACCGCGCCCGCCGCCGTCTCGGGACGGGCGCACGGGTCCGAGCGAGGAGGCGCGTTTCAGTCCAGCAGGCTCTCCCCAGGACCGCGCCTCTCTCCCGGGCTCGGACCCCCCACCCCGCTCCCCCAGCGCGGCTCTGAGGGTCATCTCCCAGAACTCGGAGGAGGCGGAGCTCACGGCCACGGCGTCCGTAGCCGTGAGAGAGATCCTGCGGAGGGTGAAGAGGAGGATGGAGAGAGAAGAGGAAGAGGAGGCGCCTGAGGAGGAGGAGGTGGCGCTCTTCCGCCCCGGCGCCTTCCTGCACGACCCCCGTCTTGTCGCGCTCGCCGAAGAGCTGCTCCGGAACGCCTGGCGGGACGCCCGGGAGAAGGTGCGGCGTATTGGTGGCGCCGTCACCTCCTCCTCCTCCTCCTCAGACGGCTCGGGGGCCAGTGGCGGCGTGCCGGAGGACGCCTGGATGATGGGCCACATCGGGTCGGCGGTCCGCGCCATGGAGGACGCGTCGGCCGCCCCGGAGACCCTGGCGGTGGGTCCGACTGGCCGGAACACCTCCTCCTCCGGCCCCAGCAGCAGCGCAACCCTGGAGGAGGAGGAAAAGGAGGAGAGCCTCTTGGACGCCCTGGCCCGCCACGCCCTGTTCCAGAGCCCCGGCCTGGTCTCCGCGGAGGAGAAGCTGGAGCTGTTCAGGCTGGTGGGGGGCCTCCTCCGGGAGACGACGGAGCCCGCCGAGGGAGCCCCTCCCCCGGCCCGACCCTGGAGCCCCAGCGCCGGGAGTCAAACCGGCAGCCCTGCTGGAGAGGAGGAGCAGGAGAACCACGCCACACCCCTCCCCGCCTACGGACCCGACCTCGCCCTGCGGAGCCCCGAGACCGAGCGGCGTCTGGAAGAACAGATCTTCACGCCGCTGCTCTACCGCTTCATCCGACGGGCCGTGGGGAAGCTGGTGGCGGACTTCCTGGGCGTGGCGGCCGCCACCGACACCCCTCTGCACGACGGCGGCCGGAGGGGCCGGGACTCCTCCGGCGAGGCGTCGTGGGGAAGCAGCGACAGCAGTGGTGACCGGAGGGGCGAGCTGGACGCCACATGCGAGGTGCTGACCGCCCGGGCACTGGCCAAACTCCAGGACACCTGCGATGACCCCAATAAAGCCAGAGTCATCGTCGACAAAGGTACAGATGTCTCTCTTATTGCATGATAGTACACACGGTCTGATGTTATCATGTTATTACACACAGTCGAATGTTATCATGTTATTACACAGTCTGTTATCATGTTATTACACACAGCCTGATGTTATCATGTTATTACACACGGTCTGATGTTATCATGTTATTACACACAGTCTAATGTTATCATGATATTACACACAGTCTAATTTTATATTACACACAGTCTAATTTTATGTTATTATACACGGTCTAATGTTATCATGATATTACAGGCAGTCTAGTGTTTTCATGTTACTGTAGACCAGAGTCATTCTCACCTTAATAATAGCTTTACCTGAGCATGTTTTAAAACGTTATGATAGTTAGGAGTGTTATTACTGTGTAACAGTAGCATATTTTTCAACACAGCTATGAGTGTTACTACTGGCAACATGGAGAAGAACAGGAGTAGCAGGAGGAGGAGCAGGAGGAGGAGGAGCTGTGAGCAGTCTGGAGAGATAGACTCCTCCTCCTCCTCCTTCTCCTACCAGACCCCCACCTCCCTCACCTCTTCCTGGAGCCTCCCAAACACCGCCTCGTTGGTAAGGAGACAACACACACACACACACACACACGTGCACATACCCACACACACACACACACACACGTGTACTGACACACACACACATGCCGTGTTTAGAATTGACCTGAGTAGTAGTAGGATTAATACATTAGATAGTAGATAGATAGCTCCAGATATAATATAAATGTATTGACATCCACATAATGAATACATACAGTAATAATGAGTTTTTATTAGACGTCTAACTCTACAGTATTTATATGCTTGTCTTCTTTTCTCTGATTCCCAGATCAGTGGTCAGGAAGCTGAAGCTGTCCCCCAGGATGGACAGAAGACATCTAGAGAGGACAAGAAGAAAAAGACCGGCAAGAAACACAAAAAGAGCAGCGTTACTCCCCTGTCCTGCGATGGTAAGACCCCTTCATGTTTCAGTCCAGCAGGCTCTCCCCAGGACCGCGCCTCTCTCCCGGGCTCGGACCCCCCACCCCGCTCCCCCAGCGCGGCTCTGGAGGAGGAGGAGGAGCAGGAGAACCAGGCCACACCCCTCCCCGCCTACGGACCCGAACTCGCCCTGCGGAGCCCCGAGACCGAGCGGCGTCTGGAAGGACAGATCTTCACGGCGCTGCTCTACCGCTTCATCCAACGGGCCGTGGGGAAGCTGGTGGCGGACTTCCTGGGCGTGGCCGCCGCCGCCAACACCCGTCCGCACGACGGCGGCCGGAGGGGCCGGGACTCCTCCGGCGAGGCGTCGTGGGGCAGCAGCGACAGCAGCGGTGACCGGAGGGGCGAGCTGGACGCCACATGCGAGGTGCTGACCGCCCGGGCGCTGGCCAAACTCCAGGACACCTGCGATGACCCCAATGAAGCCAGAGTCATCGTCGACAAAGGTACAGACGTCTCTCTTATTGCATGATATTACACACAGTCGAATGTTATCATGTTATTACACACAGTCTGATGTTATCGTGTTATTACACACGGCCTGATGTTATCATGTTATTACACACAGTCTGATGTTATCATGTTATTACACACGGTCTGATGTTATCATGTTATTACACACGGCCTGATGTTATCATGTTATCATGTTATTACAGATGGTCTGATGTTATCATGTTATTACACACAGTCTGATGTTATCATGTTATTACACACAGTCTGATGTAATCATGTTATTACACACAGTCTGATGTTATCATGTTATTACACACAGTCTGATGTTATGTTATTACACATGGCCTGATGTTATGTTATTGCACATGGCCTGATGTTATCATGTTATTACACATGGTCTGATGTTATCGTGTTATTACACACGGCCTGATGTAATCATGTTATTACACATGGTCTGATGTTATGTTATTACACATGGCCTGATGTTATCATGTTATTACACATGGTCTAATGCAGGGTCCAACAGTACGTTTTTTCTTCACTTTCCTGGTCGGACAAGTGGATCAGAACGTTGCCCAAAGTCAAATTTTACTTGCCCCTATAAAAACGAACCAGTTTTATCCAGCCTGCTCTCAAACTTTCAGCAAACTGTGCATAGTTGGAGTTTAGCCCACATCCTCTAATGCACCCAAGTGACCCAACTAAACTCCTCTGTCCAAGACAATTAAAACGCTCGAACTTGAGCTCATACATCTTGTCTTTACCCAGCACCATTTGAAAGACGTCTGACTGACAGCCATGTGTCACAGTACTAGCCATGTGTCACCCTACTAGCCTTGTGTCACCCTACTAGCCTTGTGCCACCCTACTAGCCTTGTGCCACCCTACTAGCCATGTGTCACCCTACTAACCTTGTGTCACCCTACTAGCCTTGTGTCACCCTACTAGCCTTGTGCCACCCTACTAGCCATGTGTCACCCTACTAGCCATGTGTCACCCTACTAACCTTGTGTCACCCTACTAGCCTTGTGTCACCCTACTAACCTTGTGTCACCCTATTAGCCTTGTGTCACACTACTAGCCTTGTGTCACCCTACTAGCCATGTGTCACAATTCTAGCCATGTATCACCCTACTAACCTTGTGTCACCCTACTAACCTTGTGTCACCATATTAGCCATGTGTCACCCTACTAACCTTGTGTCACCCTACTAACCTTGTGTCACCCTATTAGCCATGTGTCACCCTACTAGCCTTGTGTCACACTACTAGCCTTGTGTCACCCTACTAGCCATGTGTCACAATTCTAGCCATGTATCACCCTATTAGCCATGTGTCACCCTACTAGCCTTGTGTCACCCTACTAGCCATGTGTCACACTACTAGCCTTGTGTCACCCTACTAGCCATGTGTCTCCCTACTAGCCTTGTGTCACCCTACTAGCCATGTGTCACCCTACTAGCCATGTATCACACTATTAGCCAAGTGTCACCCTACTAGCCATGTGTCACCCTACTAGCCATGTCACCCTACTAGCCATGTGTCACCCTACTAGCCTTGTGTCACCCTACTAGCCATGTGTCACCCTACTAGCCTTGTGTCACACTACTAGCCATGTGTCACCCTACTAGCCTTGTGTCACCCTACTAGCCATGTGTCACCCTACTAGCCTTGTGTCACCCTACTAGCCATGTGTCACACTTCTAGCCATGTGTCACCCTACTAGCCATGTGTCACTCTACTAGCCTACTGAGTTCTTCATTGGCCAACGGCGAGTGCCAGGGGAGGGGGCTATGCTATGTGCCAGAGAGAACATTCGCTATGATACGACAATGATCGATGACGATAATAAAAATTGGGTGGGGGGGGGGGGGGGGGTAAAATTTGTTAAAAAAAAAGTACATTTATTGTTACTACTCTCCCGAGGCAAGTGAGTTGCTTGACTTACTAGCCTGACGTGGCGTTTTACTTGCCCTGGGCAGTCGGGCAATCCTTATTGTTGGACCCTGTCTAATATGATCATGTAATTACACAGTCTAATGTCATCATGATATTACACACAGTCTAATGTTATCATGATATTACACACAGTCTAATGTTATCATGATATTACACACAGTCTAATGTTATCATGATATAACACACGGTCTAATGTTATCATGATATTACACACAGTCTAATATGATCATGTTATTTCACAGTCTAATGTTATGTTATTACACAGTCTAATGTTATCATGTTATTACACACAGTCTAGTGTTAGGTTATTACACACAGTCTAATGTTATCATGTTATTACACACGGTCTAATGTTATCATTATATTACACAGTCTAATGTTATGTTATTATACATGGTCTAATGTTATCATGTTATTACACACGGTCTAATGTAATCATGTTATTACAGTCTGTTATCATGTTATTACACACAGCCTGATGTTATGTTATTACACACAGCCTGATGTTATCATGTTATTACACACAGTCTAATGTTATCATGATATTACACACAGTCTAATGTTATGTTATTATACACGGTCTAATGTTATCATGATATTACAGGCAGTCTAGTGTTTTCATGTTACTGTAGACCAGAGTCATTCTCACCTTAATAATAGTTTTACCTGAGCATGTTTTAAAACGTTATGATAGTTAGGAGTGTTATTACTGTGTAACAGTAGCATATTTTTCAACACAGCTATGAGTGTAACTACTGGCAACATGGAGAAGAACAGGAGTAGCAGGAGGAGGAGCAGGAGGAGGAGGAGCTGTGAGCAGTCTGGAGAGATAGACTCCTCCTCCTTCTCCTCCTCCTACCAGACCCCCACCTCCCTCACCTCTTCCTGGAGCCTCCCAAACACCCCCTCGTTGGTAAGGAGACAACACACACACACACACACACACGTGCACATACACACAAACACACAGACACACACACACGTGCACATACACGCACACACACACACACACACACATGCACATACACACACACACACACACACACACAGACACACACACACACACACACATGCCGTGTTTAGAATTGACCTGAGTAGTAGTAGGATTAATACATTAGATAGTAGATAGATAGCTCCAGATATAATATAAATGTATTGACATCCACATAATGAATACATACAGTAATAATGAGTTTTTATTAGACGTTAACTCTACAGTATTTATATGCTTGTCTTCTTTTCTCTGATTCCCAGATCAGTGGTCAGGAAGCTGAAGCTGTCCCCCAGGATGGACAGAAGACATCTAGAGAGGACAAGAAGAAAAAGACCAGCAAGAAACCCAAAAAGAGCAGCGTTACTCCCCTGTCCTGCGATGGTAAGACCCCTACATGTCTGTTCTCCAAACTCCTCTTCCACTATAACTCTCACACACTCACACACACACACACACACACACACACACACACACATGCGCACACACACACACACACACACACGCACACACACACACAAAGCTCTGTTTTCATGAGACTTGCTGTGATGTCATATCCTGTTGTGCGTGATGGTGTGTTTCCTGTCCTGGTCCAGAGCCTGCTGAGTCCTCCAGCAGCATAGAGGAGGAGGAGGAGGAGGAGAAGAAGAAGAGGAGGTCCAGCAGAGGCTGGTTCCAAAGGGCCTCCTCCGCGCTCTCCAGGGCTTTCTGCTTCAGCTGTTGCAGGAAGAAGACTGGCCAGCAGAGGGCGACTCCTGCTCACTGACTGAACTACAACAACAACACAGCAGCTTCTCTGAGGGCTGGACCGCTGCATAACATCACCCTCAATATCACTACACATAAAACATCACCCTCAATATCACTACACATAAAACATCATCCCTACGTTCTATTACGGTCCGTTCATCAGTTCACAGCTTCAATGAAAACCTCAATAAAATCTTTAGCATTTAAACAATATGCTGCAACTCTCTTCTATTCTTCAGATGTCAGAATGTGCAGGTGTGGTGTAGCGTGTGCTCATCTGGTCCTTCTGTTCAAGCCTCTACTGACCAGCGTTGAGTCAGACTCATATTTATTCACGTTGCGTCTTGCTGGTTTCTACTGCTACATTCAGAACACGGCGGTTTTTTAACGGCGTAAATGAACCAACGCACACCCCCCATCGGCCCACCCACGCACACACGCGCACACACACACACACACACACACCTGTGTGAGGATCCTGCGGACGTCGGCGTCGGTGTGGCTGGAGTTGAGCTGTCCCAGCAGCAGTTCTGCCGTCAGACACTGGGACACGTAGTTGGCCACCCTGCTGCCATCGTACCCGTTAAACACCCCATACAGGAAGCAGCCATCCTCGCCTCTGGTCGGACACGGACACACACACACACACACACACACACACAGGATGTGTTAATACTTTCAACATCCGCCCAGTCCTAATTGCAGTGAACTGTCATCACTGTCACACTATACTGACATTGCAACCATGTTCTCTAATCTGCTGCACACTGTATTATATATCCACAGTACGTGTAGCCCCCACCGGGTGTGGCCGAGGGTAGTTTCTGGGTGAGCTAGCACCTGAATCGGAGGTGCCCGTCTTCATTGGGGTGGCTCTGGGTGTCCTTGCCGTCCGGGCCGTAAACACAGTTGGGCGCAGATCCGACACCGCACATCTGACACAGCGGCAGGTCGTCCGTCCAGCTCTGATGCTGGCCGACCCCGGAAGAGAGAGGTCAGCGGAGATAGCAACACGACTTTAATACTGACATAAGACAGATGTAAAAACAAACCGTATATAGCTATACGTGATTGCCATTACACACAAAGGCGCATCTGATGTCCAGCCACTGCATTATAATTGACATCCAATTCGATCCTATTCGGGTTATTTAGGTAGCATTGCTACCGTAGCTAGCCATGAGAGTCTCAAATCAAATGTAACACAATGGACTGGATGAAACAAGATAGCACTATGGTGGCTTAAAAGTTTTGCTTCGACAAGAAATGCATGCCATGGTTTGCTATAGCAACAGCCTGACATATTTATATATTTAGCCAACTGCTAGCTAGTCGTCTAACGTTAGCTAGCACTAGGTTAGCTTGGCTAGAGCGATTGCAAACACACAAACCAGGCCCCTTTGTACGGATAATGTCATAGAAATTTACAACTAGTCTCAAGACTATTCAGATAGCTTTCTGTTCTTAAAAACCTATTGATCCAGTCCCCTGCCTTTTGCTATTGTAAACATCTTAAACCTTTGTTCCCTCTCTCTTTTGTAATTCCAAACACCTCCTGAACCTCTGTCTTCCTCACCTCTTTTAAGACAGAGACCCCTGTTGTTGTATCCTCACCAGGACAAGAAGGCCTCACACTTCAACCTTCCCGTCCTGGCTCAGGCCTTTTGTTCCTTTGTCTATATTCAAAGTGTACCGCTCTTTTTTTTGCATCCCTCGACCACTCTTTGATATCCGTCACCTTACTATGACGTATATAGATGAGTCAGCCAACCAAATGTCTGCTAGCGTCACATCCTTGTATTGAGCACATATAAGGCGGTACCAGACGAGCTTGGGCTCACTTCTTTTCTGATGAACCACTCTGTGTTTTATCTTGAGGTCCTTTCCAGGGTTGTAGACTGTCCTCTCCAGGGTTCTAGACTCTTGAGCTATTTGATTAATACACGTCAGATTTTCTGTTGCAATATGTGTGAGATTCACCCCTTTTCTCTTCACCAAATGCCAATAGAATTAAAAAATATATTTCTGTATATGCACTGTGATGCATCCTATATAGTTTCTGGTTGATTGGGGACAGTGTTGTGTGGACATCAGACAAGAAAACATGCATAAACCTTTTTCTTCTACATAGGCGAAAATTGGAAATTGGTATATTTGTCACATACCTTCCATCTGCATTTTTCATTACTTTCCACCACTGGGATTTTGGGGGACTTTTGATATGTTATAAAGAACATATGTATGACACTAAAACAGTTGAAATAATTTCTGTTGCAATTTTTTCCATATTGACCCCTTTTGTCTCATAAAATGCCTGGACTACTGGGCTAGTGAAGCCATTGCTAGCCTCTACCCACAAGCCTCCATTACATTGATCATAAGCCTACTAAGAGAATACCAAGCGGAGTCTTAGTAAGGCTTTTATCATCATGATTTATTAAGTCTTTCAAGATACATGATTTGCATTAAAAATATAATCTCTCTCACACACAGTCATGTAATCCAGTCAATCTAACTCCATAACAAATTGCATTAGGCCTACGTAACTAGCAAGCTAACTATAGCAAACGAAGTCAATGTAGATAGCTAGCTACGTTATTAATTAGCTTAGCTAGCTACGTAACTAGCAAACGAAGTCAATGTAAATAGCTAGCGAACTAGCAAACGAAGTCAGTGTAAATAGCTAGAGAACTAGCAAACGAAGTCAGTGTAAATAGCTAGAGAACTAGCAAACAAAGTCAATGTAAATAGAGAACTAGCTATAGCGTCATTTCCACCACGCCCTTAGAGCCATTGGAGCAGAGTCACCAGAGAGCAGAGTCACCAGAGAGCAGAGTCACCAGAGAGCAGAGTCACCAGAGAACAGAGTCACCAGAGAACAGAGTCACCAGAGAACAGAGTCACCAGAGAGCAGAGTCACCAGAGAACAGAGTCACCAGAGAACAGAGTCACCAGAGAACAGAGTCACCAGAGAACAGAGTCACCAGAGAACAGAGCAGGCAGGGAACCAGAGAACAGAGTCACCAGAGAACAGAGTCACCAGAGAACAGAGTCACCAGAGAAGAGAGTCACCAGAGAACAGAGTCACCAGAGAACAGAGTCACCAGAGAACAGAGTCACCAGAGAACAGTCACCAGAGAACAGAGTCACTAGAGAGCAGAGTCACCAGAGAGCAGAGTCACCAGAGAGCAGAGTCACCAGAGAACAGAGTCACCAGAGAGCAGAGTCACCAGAGAGCAGAGTCACCAGAGTCACCAGAGAGCAGAGCAGGCAGGGAACCAGAGAGCATTGTGGGATGTGACAGAATGCAACGTATGTTAGATGGAGTTTTACTGGCATTTGAGAGCAATTACACCTTAGCTGAAGCATTGGCTGGTTTGAATGCTGTGTTGGGTTACCATGGAGACGTGACCCAGGATCATTCTGTGCTTGGCAGATCCATTCAGAGTTCACATAAACATATGGAATTAGAAGCAGCACTGTATGTATGCGTGTTTTATTGTGAGCATGCTTGTGCGGTTGCGTATGTGCATTCGGATGTGTTGTGTGTCCAGATCAGAAGACTACTAACTGCATGTGTGTGTGGGTGGTAGCCTAGGCTAGTGCTCCGAGGGACACTGGTGGCCATATTCTTTACTACTGTATATGAATGACCATGCGATTACAGCCCATCAGTGGCCCATCATGTCAGACCATTGAGAGACAGCTGGAGGTTGTAGTAGCCAATGGATTTAATCTGGGCCAAATCCTGTTCAGTCATATAGCCTCCACCGGAACAGGACTGGTCCCGTTTTGATCCCAGTCTGGTTTGAGGGACTGTCCTTATTGCTCTCTGCTCATTTGGACTTGGCCTCAGGAGAGACCCCCCCCCCCATTGACAGTGAAGGGGGTGGGGGGGGGGGGGGGGGGTTGAGACCAGTGGCGGTTCTACGGGGTGGCACGGGGTGGCAGTGACATCTCAGAAAAATGTCTTGCCACCCCAGTTGCCACCCTAACTGTAGGCAATGAATCTATTAATAATATTTTTTTATGTTGATTATAAATGTTGGTGATATTTATCCGTAGTTCATGTAAACGTTTTACTCACCAGTTTAAAATTAACTTTGCCCCCCCCCCCCCTCCTAAATAAAGAAAAAAATGGTTGCACCCGTGACCCGCCCACCTCACTGACCTGCCGGAACCACAATACTAGGCTAACGAAACGTTACGTGGTGACTGGAGCGATCCTACCTACCACATATTTCCAGAGTGACAGTCAGGTAAGCAAGCTGAAGATGGATAGCCTAACGTTAGAGAGATAAATGTAGGCTATGGTTATGTTAATAAAGCTAACAATGATGTTGTAACATGCATGCAGCACTGCCGATCTGATCTGAACGATTGATTCATTGTTACCATGGATCGGTATTGGGATTGATCAAGGGCGAGTGTGAAATATAGCAGCCAGGAACTCAGCGGGTTATCCGAGATGCGGTAGCCGCGGCCAAAGCTCCTGCTGGCGGGGAGTGAAGCTCTTCAACTCGCCGGTCACTGGCTCCCTGGAGGAATTCAGCCTGGCTGCAATAACGTTATCGCGAACGGAATGAATACCATCTACTAGCAAACAAAACATGTTCCGTTATATTTAACCTGTTAAAACTTAGATGCCTGGATGAAAAAATAATTTCTCCAATGGATATATTTGACAAAAACAGGTTAATATGCAAGCCGGCTTTCATTGCTAAATCAAAGCGGGGAGAGCCGAGAGAGCCGGGAACGTGCGTCTACATTTCACATAAAGGTGAACTTTTTCGTGGACGCGCGTCGGCCAGAGAAGCTCAACTGCGCAAGTCAAAAGTCACCGGAAATAGCCAAATGACTACAAATTTGCCAAGATGGCGCGGTTCAATAGGGCTTCATTGTTGTTAGCGGTCAGTGAATGGAGTGGCTGTATCCAGTTCTATTAATACATCCATGGTCCAGCAGATGCAAAAATGAAAAGGAAGGAGAAAAGTGGTGGCATAGCCAGCTTTTTTCAACCCCAAAAAACAGACAGGAGGGGAGTCAGACAAAGGCGAAGAGCAGAGTAAGGGACAGGAGAACAGTCAAGGAAGAGAAGAGAAAAGCATGAGTAAGGGAGGAATGAGCAATGAAGAAGAACTGAGTGATGACTGTGAAGAACAAAACATCAGAGACCGAGACAGAGCCACTGAGAGAGAAGAAAGTGACTCAGAAAGAGGGGGAGAGCAGAACAGTGATGAAGAGAGGGACAATGATGGACAGACCGACAGGAGCAGTGGCACTCAGATCCATACTACAAGTCCAGCTGGACCTCATGGTACAGTATATTAGTTCACTGTTAACAGATTCCTATATAACAACATGGCTTTCATGTTCTCGGATATTGGCTAGTGTAGCCTGTGGTGTTGGTTCTTACTGTAGCCTACATGTTCAGAATTGTGCATGGTTTAGGCTGGTGTTGAAGTTAATGCAAGGTGCTTCACACTAGGCTGTGAGTTGGTAAATGGGATTTGAGTAAGACAGTTGAATTGTTTAGTAAGTACTGATACAGTAGTAAATGAATTGCCCTAATTGCTTCTTTTCTCTCATTTCAGAAGTATCAAAATATAAAACTGAGGCAATTGCTGGATTCTAATAACCCTGCTTCACATAATGATACGACACATCCCGTCCTCGCAAATCAACTCACAATGAACGATACGACCATGGATGTATTGAATACGACTGACAATATACAACGACATGAAAACAATACTTTTGGAGTTGAGGACAATCTGGCTATCATACATATTTTGTTTGCAACTAGGTTTGACAGCTGGACGATTTATATGTTTCACAGCAAATATGCAGTAGCCTACACTTCGCTCATTGCTATCTAGCAATATCAGGTAGCTACAGTCATAGATATATGGGTACAGTAGGCTATGGAATAGCTAGTTTGGGTTGCTAGGCTTATTGTTTGGTTGCTAGGTCGTATCCAGGGTTGAGAGACATTGCTGAAAGAAAAGGTAACGGACACTTTCCATTTCACTTACGGTTCCAAACCCATGTTAACTATTGGATGTCATCGCTGTTCCTCCAAGAAATATTATACAGTATTCAATTTGTAATTCCATAGCAACGTGATTTAGCAGTTAGGGACTATAATGACACTCAGCAATGAGCAACACATAAATAACATTTCTTTATATTTTAATGTAGAAAATGCGTGTAAATGGCATATATTTATTTGTCTTTGGCATGTGGGGCCATGGTATAAGCGGGATAATCAACTCATAGGTGCGTTAAACGGTTTTTAGGCACTTTGCGGAGGCACTGAGCGTCGGGTGGTTCTTCGCCTCCACGTCGTGCCTTAAAACCGTTAAACGCGCCTACTCGTTGATTATCCCTTACTGGATCAACGAGGCGGAGACCGTTTTCATACGTCTGGCTTTTTTTACTGCAACTCTTAGACTGATGGTACAAAATCATATCTGGCTACTACACCACTAACGTGCACCACCACGTTATAACACCAAGTGAAAAAACAGTTTTTGATTTAGGGACAGTGAGGTGTCTGGCTATCATAAAGAGTTTGTTGGCAAATAGATTTGACAACTGGACAATGGATGCGTTGCACAGCAAATATGCAGTATCCAACACTTCGTTCATGGCTAGCTAGCAATGGTCCAGCGGGCTATGGGATGAGCTCATTTGGGTTGCTGTCAAAGCCGGCGCATTGATTTAGATCGGTAATTAAACTTCAGCCTAACTACGTGTGCGTATACACGGTTTTAACGCACGTCTGCTGGCCAATCAGGAAAGAGTATTAACCCAGGCCATGGTATAAATATAATTATAGATATAATACATTGTATATAAAATAAAAAGTTAAACAGTAAACAGGGTTTAGTCATTATTAGGGCTGGGTATCGGTACTCGATACCTTGTAGTACTGGATCGAAACATCTTCAGTCAAACCAGTACTTCATTCGATCCTTTTTGTATTGAGATCTAGGAAAAAAAGACATTGTAATATGGTCCAATCACCGCAAGCGTTCTTCAATTTAATGTGAAATCGGCTGCAACCCATGCTGCAACTGCGAGTTGTTGACACAGTTTAGCACGCTGAGATAATGCCACCAAAGTGCTCAAAGGTATGGTTATACTACACGCCTATAGCGTATGGTAAAAATAAATGCATAAAAACACGGATTTCCCCCATTACCTAGCTAGCTAGCATTAGCAACCTTACTGTAATGCATTGCTTAGTGCATTGGTTACTTAGTGGTATTTTAACTTCTGTAGCAGTGAAATGTGTTTAGGCTAACGTTATTAACTAATGGTATGCTTAATGTTAAGACCCCCCTAGGCCTACTAGCACCACAACTGCTACTGCTGATGTTACCACCCCCAGCAGCAGCCCTGACACACCGTTCACATTAGCTGCAAGGTCACGGATGACTACAAAATGTGTAGTCACTGTCAGTAGTTATATTGTAATAAATGCAGTTTGATACTCTTTTAAACACTTTCAAAATGTATTCTTGTAAAAAATTATTTGAATGTGATAGGATTGATGGCATTTTACATAACTGAATGCTTCCATTCACATGATGGTTATGGAATGGAAAAAATGCAAAAAATAAATTCAAAGTATCGATTGTTTCAATTGGTATCGGTATCACTTTAAGGGTACTGGTATTGGTACTGGTATCGTCATTTTTGAAATGATACCCAGCCCTAGTCATTATATATGGGGGTAGGTTTGTTTAAAGAGTGATTACTATTCGCTGTGCTACCTCGGGGTAACTGGTTGCCCTGGCCCATCACTCCCAGGCCCCTGCGGTCGATCGACACGGTCACAGCTCTTCTCTGTCCTGGCCCCGCAGGGGTGGAACCAACTGCCCACTGATGTCAGGACAGCAGAGTCACTGCCCATCTTTCACTGCAGGCTCAAAACTCATCTCTTCAAGAAGTACTACCACAATCCTCCCTCTTAAACACCTATTGTATTTGAGATTACTATTGTTGCACTTTGCCTTCAGCACTAGATTATGTTCTTAGTCAATTGTTTTAGAAAGAAGATGCACGTGTGAGTTCTGGTGAGTAGTAGTACATTGGCTTTTCCTACGTTAAATGCAATTATTGTAAGTTGCTTCGGACAAAAGCGTCAGCTACATTGAGTATGTTTGTGTGTGATTGTCAGTGCAAAGAGGGAGACACGTGCAGTTTGAGCATAGAGGCTGGGCACCCCTAAAGGGTTGATCCTAGAATCGTCCCTGATCTAGAGTGTCTGGACTGGTGTGTTTCTTAGTGCAGATGTGTGTGTGTGTGTGTGTGTGTGTGAGAGACTGACCAGGGTCGAGCAGGTAGGCGTACTCGTATCCCAGGGCCTTGTTGGACAGGAAGTCGTCTCCGTTGCGGAAGAGGGGCAGGAAGGGCACCATGTGGTATCCGTGGTTGTGTCCGATGGGGGCGTTGGTCTGGGGGTAGCTGGTCTGGGGGGGCTGGTCTGGGGGGTCTGGGGGTAGCTGGTCTGGGGGTAGCTGGTCTGGGGGTAGCTGGTCTGGGGGTAGCTGGTCTGGGGGTAGCTGGTCTGGGGGTAGCTGGTCTGGGGGGGCTGGTCTGTGGGTAGCTGGTCTGGGGGGGCTGGTCTGGGGGGGCTGGTCTGGGGGGGCTGGTCTGGGGGGGCTGGTCTGGGGGTAGCTGGTCTGGGGGGGCTGGTCTGGGGGGGCTGGTCTGGGGGGGCTGGTGGGTCCTCAGCCAGCGCTCGTAGATGCTGGGACGGGGGGAGAGAGGAGCGGTTAACCCGTCATCCACACCTCGCTCCGATTCCACTCCTCATACACCCAGATGGACATTAAAGGAGTAGTAAAGGGAAAATGCATGTTTAGCCCTGTTTTAAGGTTACTTATGATCATATACAATGGTTCAGATCAAACTAGACTAAACTAGCACTTTTGAGAAAGTCTGATAATTGCTCTACCACCGTTTAGGTCATACAATGGATGTGGGTGGGCACCTTGAAAAATCATTCAAAAACATATTAAACTCTCGATTTCAAAGACAAGAAGCTCACCGAGGGTGTAATTGGTGTCCGTTGGTGTTCTGACATCAAATTCGCCGCAAAGTATGAATCCTGTAGGGTTTTATTGATCATTTTATGAAATCCATTGACTTGTATTGACGCGACCGTTGTAGATGTGTAGATCAATCCGCAGAGGGGATTCAGGAAGCGGAACTACTTACGGTAGCTATTGTTATTGTTTATGTTGCTAGGATACCTAGTTTGCGGAGGTTTACACACGTATGTGCTGTGACTAAATAGTTCCATGCTAAATATTTAAAAAAGCCTTTCCAGATGAACTAGAATCTTACTTTATGGCAAATTATGTCAGAACGCCAACTAACACCTTGGTGAGTTTCTTGTCTTTGAAATTGAGAGTTTAACATGTTTTTTGAATGATTTTTCACAGTGCCCACCCACATCCATTGTATGACCAAAACGGTGGTAGAGCAATTATCAGACTTTCTCAAAAGTGCTAGTTTTGTCAACGTGTTGATCTGAACCATTGTATATGATCATAAGTAACCTTAAAACAGGGCTGAACATGATTTTTCCCTTTACTACGCCTTTAAGTTATGTATAGAAGGACTAGAGTACGTTGGATATTGTATCGAAGGATTAAAGTTGTTCTGGCAAAGTCTACGGTTCTATCTGTCATTGACAGGGTTGGTCTACAGTTCTATCTGTCATTGACAGGGCTAGTCTACAGTTCTATCTGTCATTGACAGGGCTAGTCTACAGTTCTATCTGTCATTGACAGGGCTAGTCTACAGTTCTATCTGTCATTGACAGGGCTAGTCTACAGTTCTATCTGTCATTGACAGGGCTAGTCTACGATTCTATATCTGTCGTTGACAGGGCTAGTCTACAATTCTATCCGTCATTAACAGGGCTGGTATACAGTTCTATCTGTTGTTGACAGGGCTAGTCTACAGTTCTATCTGTCGTTGACAGGGCTGAGGCTCTGTGAAACCTACCTCCAGCCTCGTAACGTCTCTGTTCTCCTGTTCTAGAGTGCTTTGTGAGGACTGAGGTAGTTGTGACCATTAGAGAGGCTGTGGCCCCAGAGTGACCTCATCACTGTAACGGTGCAGATGAGGCTGATGATTGTCAACACGCCACATGGAACAACACCTGGTAGCAGGAGAATGGAACGTATGCAAGTGTGCAGCTGTCCTTCTGTGTGTGTGTGTGTGTGTGAGTGTGTGTGTGTGTGTGTGAGTGTGTGTGAGTGTGTGTGAGTGTGTGTGTGTGTGTGTGTGTGTGTATGTGTGTATCTGTCGATGAAGGCGTGGTGCAGTGTATGTATGTGTGTGTGTGTGTTTATGTGTGTATGTTGTCTGTGTGTGTGTGTGTGTGTGTGTGTGTGTGAGAGAGAGAGAGTGTGTGTGTGTGTGTTTGTGAGAGTGTGTGTGAGTGTGTGTGAGTATGTATGTGTGTGCATGTACAGTATGTGTGTTATTTAATAATAATAATAATAATAATAATAATAATAAAATGTGTCGTCCTGTAGGAAGCTTGGGAAGCTCATTTACCTCAGGACTACTAACATGACTCAGCAGTGTTCCCTGCTTTCATTCTCAACATATTTCTAATACTTTTTTGTATTCATGTTTATTTGTGTTTATTCCAATGCTTTCTATAGTGTTTTTACAAGAAAATAAACACTTACTGCCCTGATAAATAGCTTTAAACAGGATTGTCTTTAGTGTAAGTAAGTAAGTAAGTTTTATTTATATAGCGCCTTTCACAGCACGAATGCACAAAGCGCTTTACAATACAAATAACACATAAAAAGGAAGAAAGAGCGACATACAAAATGCAATACATACAAAATACAAGGCAATTACGACATACAAAATACATTACAAGGCAGTTACAAAATACAGTACAAGGCAAGTGGCTTAGTGGCCGTCTAAGACTTTTGCACAGTACTGTACTGTATTTATGTGTGTGTGTGTGTGTGTGTGTGTGTGTGTGTATGTAAGTGTGTGTGAGTGTGCGTGCGTGTGCGTGTCTCACCCTCCAAGGCGTTTCTGAAGCTCATGTTGGCGCTGTGCTCCATGGCGCCGGTCTCGTAGTTGTCAGCACTGCGCCGTAGTGTCCCAAGATGTCCAGCAGATGGCGGCAGAGTGCACCGTACTTGGATTTTGTGGACTGATTTGGGCTTGGCTCACCCTAAGTGGGTTCACCTGTTTGGTTGCTGATTGCATGCACCTGTATTTAAGACGTGTCTGTGTTTTGCCATGCATTCCAGCCTCATATGTTTCTAGGATACGCCAGTACCTTTGTTACCCTTTGTGGGACCTTCTTTTGTATTAAAGCAAGTTTGTTTTTGGCTCCTATGCTCAGCGTCCTGTACTTAAACTCAGTACTTTTAAGTTAGCATCGTGACAGTAGTCGCGGAGCCCCAGGACCTGCTCCTCCTCCGCCGAGGTCGGGAGGCGGGGCACGCGCGACGGGTCCTGGTTGCCAGGGTTACGCAGCAGTGGCCCCTCCCCTGTCCCGTTACACAACACTTCTCTGTTGTTGTAGTCCTGTGGCTGGGTGCAGATTACCTACACACACACACACACACACACACTCATCCCTCTTGTACAGAGAGACACCATACTTTACTTACCACAGACCAGGGGTCATTGTGTGGTCAGACACACACATTCTTACATTCTGTTTCACGCCAATGACCAATCTAGCCTCTCACCTTGTATTTGACCTTTGACATTATCAATGGGCCAATCGGAGTCCTCTGATGATGTTTGGGGTGGGTCTACATGATGACCAGCACTGTTGACAGACATGCAGGTGCTCTGGTTTGCATCATTTGATTGTTTTTTCTGATTGATTTGAAGTTGGTCCGATTCTTGTCGAAGCAAAACTTTTAAGCCACCATAGTGCTATCTTGTTTCATCCAGTCCATTGTGTTACATTTGATTTGAGACTCTCATGGCTAGCTACGGTAGCAATGCTACCTAAATACCCCGAATAGGATCGAATTGGATGTCAATTATAATGCAGTGGCTGGACATCAGATGCGCCTTTGTGTGTAATGGCAATCACGTATAGCTATATACGGTTTGTTTTTACATCTGTCTTATGTCAGTATTAAAGTCGTGTTGCTATCTCCGCTGACCTCTCTCTTCCGGGGTCGGCCAGCATCAGAGCTGGACGGACGACCTGCCGCTGTGTCAGATGTGCGGTGTCGGATCTGCGCCCAACTGTGTTTACGGCCCGGACGGCAAGGACACCCAGAGCCACCCCAACGAAGACGGGCACCTCCAATTCAGGTGCTAGCTCACCCAGAAACGACCCTCAACCACACCCGGTGGGGGCTACACGTACTGTGGATATATAATACAGTGTGCAGCAGATTAGAGAACATGGTTGCAATGACAGTATAGTGTGACAGTGATGACAGTTCACTGCAATTAGGACTGGGTGGATGTTGAAAGTATTAACACATCCTGTGTGTGTGTGTGTGTCCGTGTCCGACCAGAGGCGAGGATGGCTGCTTCCTGTATGGGGTGTTTAACGGGTACGATGGCAGCAGGGTGGCCAACTACGTGTCCCAGTGTCTGACGGCAGAGCTGCTGCTGGGACAGCTCAACTCCAGCCACACCGACGCCGACGTCCGCAGGATCCTCACACAGGTGTGTGTGTGTGTGTGTGTGTGTGTGTGCGCGCGCGCGTGTGTGTGCGTGTGTGGGCCGATGGGGGGGGTGCGTTGGTTCATTTACGCCGTTAAAAAACCGCCGTGTTCTGAATGTAGCAGTAGAAGCCAGAAAGACGCAACGTGAATAAATATGAGTCTGACTAAACGCTGGTCAGTAGAGGCTTGAACAGAAGGACCAGATGAGCACACGCTACACCACACCTGCACATTCTGACATCTGAAGAATAGAAGAGAGTTGCAGCATATTGTTTAAATGCTAAAGATTTTATTGAAGTTTTCATTGAAGCTGTGAACTGATGAACGGACCGTAATAGAACGTAGGGATGATGTTTTATGTGTAGTGATATTGAGGGTGATGTTTTATGTGTAGTGATATTGAGGGTGATGTTTTATGTGTAGTGATATTGAGGGTGATGTTATGCAGCGGTCCAGCTCTCAGAGAAGCTGCTGTGTTGTTGTTGTAGTTCAGTCAGTGAGCAGGAGTCGCCCTCTGCTGGCCAGTCTTCTTCCTGCAACAGCTGAAGCAGAAAGCCCTGGAGAGCGCGGAGGAGGCCCTTTGGAACCAGCCTCTGCTGGACCTCCTCTTCTTCTTCTCCTCCTCCTCCTCTCTGCTGCTGGAGGACTCAGCAGGCTCTGGACCAGGACAGGAAACACACCATCATGCACAACAGGATATGACATCACAGCAAGTCTCATGAAAACAGAGCTTTGTGTGTGTGTGTGCGTGTGCGTGTGTGTGTTTTGTGTGTGTGTGCGCATGTGTCAGTGTGTGTGTGCGCATGTGTATGTGTGTGTGTGTGTGAGAGTTATAGTGGAAGAGGAGTTTGGAGAACAGACATGTAGGGGTCTTACCATCGCAGGACAGGGGAGTAACGCTGCTCTTTTTGTGTTTCTTGCTGGTCTTTTTCTTCTTGTCCTCTCTAGATGTCTTCTGTCCATCCTGGGGGACAGCTTCAGCTTCCTGACCACTGATCTGGGAATCAGAGAAAAGAAGACAAGCATATATATACTGTAGAGTTAGACGTCTAATAAAAACTCATTATTACTGTATGTATTCATTATGTGGATGTCAATACATTCATATTATATCTGGAGCTATATATCTACTATCTAATGTATTAATCCTACTACTACTCAGGTCAATTCTAAACACGGCATGTGTGTGTGTGTGTCTGTGTGTGTGTGTGTATGTGCACGTGTGTGTGTGTATGTGCACGTGTGTGTGTGTGTGTGTGTGTCTGTGTATGTGCACGTGTGTGTGTGTCTGTGTGTGTGTGTGTGTGTGTGTATGTGCACGTGTGTGTGTGTGTGTGTGTGTGTGTTGTCTCCTTACCAACGAGGGGGTGTTTGGGAGGCTCCAGGAAGAGGTGAGGGAGGTGGGGGTCTGGTAGGAGGAGGAGAAGGAGGAGGAGTCTATCTCTCCAGACTGCTCACAGCTCCTCCTCCTCCTGCTCCTCCTCCTGCTACTCCTGTTCTTCTCCATGTTGCCAGTAGTAACACTCATAGCTGTGTTGAAAAATATGCTGCTGTTACACAGTAATAACACTCATAACTATCATAACGTTTTAAAACATGCTCAGGTAAAACTATTATTAAGGTGAGAATGACTCTGGTCTACAGTAACATGAAAACACTAGACTGCCTGTAATATCATGATAACATTAGACCGTGTATAATAACATAACATTAGACTGGGTAATACCATGATAACATTAGACTGTGTGTAATAACATGATAACATTAGACCGTGTGTAATAACCTAACACTAGACTGTGTGTAATAACATGATAACATTAGACTGTGTAATAACATAACATAATACTGTGAAATAACATGATCATATTAGACTGTGTGTAATATCATGATAACATTAGACCGTGTGTAATAACATGATCATATTAGACTGTGTGTAATATCATGATAACATTAGACTGTGTGTAATATCATGATAACATTAGACTGTGTAATATCATGATAACATTAGACTGTGTGTAATAACATAACATTAGACTGTGTGTAATATCATGATAACATTAGACTGTGTGTAATTACATGATCATATTAGACAGGGTCCAACAATAAGGATTGCCCGACTGCCCAGGTCAAGTAAAACGCCACGTCAGGCTAGTAAATCAAGCAACTCACTTGCCTCGGGAGAGTAGTAACAATAAATGTACTTTTTTTTTTTACCAATTTGTGAATTGTGACACATGGCTAGTAGTGTGACACAAGGCTAGTAGGGTGACACAAGGCTAATAGGGTGACACAAGGTTAGTAGGGTGACAAATGGCTAGTAGGGTGGCACAAGGCTAGTAGGGTGACACAAGGCTAATAGGGTGACACAAGGTTAGTAGGGTGACACATGGCTAGTAGGGTGACACATGGCTAGTAGGATGGCACAAGGTTAGTAGGGTGGCACAAGGCTAGTAGGGTGACACATGGCTAGTAGGGTGACACAAGGCTAGTAGGGTGACACAAGGTTAGTAGGGTGACACATGGCTAGTAGGGTGACACATGGCTAGTAGGGTGGCACAAGGCTAGTAGGGTGACACAAGGCTAGTACTGTGACACATGGCTAGTAGGGTGACACAAGGCTAGTAGGGTGACACAAGGCTAGTAGTGTGACACAAGGCTAGTAGGGTGACACAAGGCTAGTAGGGTGACACAAGGCTAGTAGGGTGACACAAGGCTAGTAGGGTGACATGGCTAGTAGGGTGACACAAGGTTAGTAGGGTGACACAAGGCTAGTAGGGTGACACATGGCTAGTAGGGTGGCACAAGGCTAGTAGGGTGACACAAGGCTAGTACTGTGACACATGGCTGTCAGTCTGACGTCTTTCAAATGGTGCTGGGTAAAGACAAGATGTATGAGCTCAAGTGCGAGCGTTTCAATTGTCTTGGACAGAGGAGTTTAGTTGGGTCACTTGGGTGCATTAGAGGATGTGGGCTAAACTCCAACTATGCACAGTTTGCTGAAAGTTTGAGAGCAGGCTGGATAAAACTGGTTCGTTTTTATAGGGGCAAGTAAAATTTGACTTTGGGCAACGTTCTGATCCACTTGTCCGACCAGGAAAGTGAAGAAAAAACGTACTGTTGGACCCTGCATTAGACCATGTGTAATAACATGATAACATCAGGCCGTGTGTAATAACATGATAACATCAGACCATGTGTAATAACATGATAACATCAGACTGGTGTAATAACATGATAACATCAGACCGTGTGTAATAACATGATAACATCAGACCGTGTGTAATAACATGATAACATCAGACCATGTGTAATAACATAACATCAGACCATGTGTAATAACATGATAACATCAGGCCGTGTGTAATAACATGATAACATCAGACCATGTGTAATAACATGATAACATCAGACCATGTGTAATAACATGATAACATCAGGCCGTGTGTAATAACATGATAACATCAGGCTGTGTGTAATAACATGATAACATCAGACCGTGTGTGATAACATGATAACATCAGACCGTGTGTAATAACATGATAAAATCAGGCCGTGTGTAATAACACGATAACATCAGGCTGTGTGTAATAACATGATAACATCAGACCATGTGTAATAACATGATAACATCAGGCCGTGTGTAATAACATGATAACATCAGACCGTGTGTAATAACCTAACACTAGACTGTGTGTAATAACATGATAACATTAGACTGTGTAATAACATAACATAAGACTGTGAAATAACATGATCATATTAGACTGTGTGTAATATCATGATAACATTAGACCGTGTGTAATAACATGATCATATTAGACTGTGTGTAATATCATGATAACATTAGACTGTGTGTAATATCATGATAACATTAGACTGTGTAATATCATGATAACATTAGACTGTGTGTAATAACATAACATTAGACTGTGTGTAATATCATGATAACATTAGACTGTGTGTAATTACATGATCATATTAGACAGGGTCCAACAATAAGGATTGCCCGACTGCCCAGGTCAAGTAAAACGCCACGTCAGGCTAGTAAATCAAGCAACTCACTTGCCTCGGGAGAGTAGTAACAATAAATGTACTTTTTTTTTTTACCAATTTGTGAATTGTGACACATGGCTAGTAGTGTGACACAAGGCTAGTAGGGTGACACAAGGCTAATAGGGTGACACAAGGTTAGTAGGGTGACACATGGCTAGTAGGGTGGCACAAGGCTAGTAGGGTGACACAAGGCTAATAGGGTGACACAAGGTTAGTAGGGTGACACATGGCTAGTAGGGTGACACATGGCTAGTAGGATGGCACAAGGTTAGTAGGGTGGCACAAGGCTAGTAGGGTGACACATGGCTAGTAGGGTGACACAAGGCTAGTAGGGTGACACAAGGTTAGTAGGGTGACACATGGCTAGTAGGGTGACACATGGCTAGTAGGGTGGCACAAGGCTAGTAGGGTGACACAAGGCTAGTACTGTGACACATGGCTAGTAGGGTGACACAAGGCTAGTAGGGTGACACAAGGCTAGTAGTGTGACACAAGGCTAGTAGGGTGACACAAGGCTAGTAGGGTGACACAAGGCTAGTAGGGTGACACAAGGCTAGTAGGGTGACACAAGGCTAGTAGGGTGACATGGCTAGTAGGGTGACACAAGGTTAGTAGGGTGACACAAGGCTAGTAGGGTGACACAAGGCTAGTACTGTGACACATGGCTGTCAGTCTGACGTCTTTCAAATGGTGCTGGGAAAAGACAAGATGTATGAGCTCAAGTGCGAGCGTTTCAATTGTCTTGGACAGAGGAGTTTAGTTGGGTCACTTGGGTGCATTAGAGGATGTGGGCTTAACTCCAACTATGCACAGTTTGCTGAAAGTTTGAGAGCAGGCTGGATAAAACTGGTTCGTTTTTATAGGGGCAAGTAAAATTTGACTTTGGGCAACGTTCTGATCCACTTGTCCGACCAGGAAAGTGAAGAAAAAACGTACTGTTGGACCCTGCATTAGACCATGTGTAATAACATGATAACATCAGGCCGTGTGTAATAACATGATAACATCAGACCATGTGTAATAACATGATAACATCAGACCATGTGTAATAACATGATAACATCAGACTGGTGTAATAACATGATAACATCAGACCGTGTGTAATAACATGATAACATCAGACCGTGTGTAATAACATGATAACATCAGACCATGTGTAATAACAAAACATCAGACCATGTGTAATAACATGATAACATCAGGCCGTGTGTAATAACATGATAACATCAGACCATGTGTAATAACATGATAACATCAGACCATGTGCAATAACATGATAACATCAGGCCGTGTGTAATAACATGATAACATCAGGCTGTGTGTAATAACATGATAACATCAGACCGTGTGTGATAACATGATAACATCAGACCGTGTGTAATAACATGATAAAATCAGGCCGTGTGTAATAACACGATAACATCAGGCTGTGTGTAATAACATGATAACATCAGACCATGTGTAATAACATGATAACATCAGGCCGTGTGTAATAACATGATAACATCAGACCATGTGTAATAACATGATAACATCAGACCGTGTGTAATAACATAACATCAGACCGTGTGTAATAACATTATAACATCAGACCGTGTGTAATAACATGATAACATCAGACCGTGTGTAGTAACATGATAACATCAGGCTGTGTGTAATAACATAATAACATCAGGCCATGTGTAATAACATGATAACATCAGGCCGTGTGTAATAACACGATAACATCAGACTGTGTGTAATAACATGATAACATCAGACCATGTGTAATAACATGATAACATTCGACTGTGTGTAATATCATGCAATAAGAGAGACGTCTGTACCTTTGTCGACGATGACTCTGGCTTCATTGGGGTCATCGCAGGTGTCCTGGAGTTTGGCCAGCGCCCGGGCGGTCAGCACCTCGCATGTGGCGTCCAGCTCGCCCCTCCGGTCACCGCTGCTGTCCCTGCTGCCCCACGACGCCTCGCCGGAGGAGTCCCGGCCCCTCCGGCCGCCGTCGTGCGGACGGGTGTTGGCGGCGGCGGCCACGCCCAGGAAGTCCGCCACCAGCTTCCCCACGGCCCGTTGGATGAAGCGGTAGAGCAGCGCCGTGAAGATCTGTCCTTCCAGACGCCGCTCGGTCTCGGGGCTCCGCAGGGCGAGGTCGGGTCCGTAGGCGGGGAGGGGTGTGGCGTGGTTCTCCTGCTCCTCCTCCTCCTCCAGAGCCGCGTTTGGGGAGCGGGGTGGGGGGTCCGAGCCCGGGAGAGAGGCGCGGTCCTGTGGAGAGCCTGCTGGACTGAAACATGAAGGGGTCTTACCATCGCAGGACAGGGGAGTAACGCTGCTCTTTTTGTGCTTCTTGCTGGTCTTTTTCTTCTTGTCCTCTCTAGATGTCTTCTGTCCATCCTGGGGGACAGCTTCAGCTTCCTGACCACTGATCTGGGAATCAGAGAAAAGAAGACAAGCATATATATACTGTAGAGTTAGACGTCTAATAAAAACTCATTATTACTGTATGTATTCATTATGTGGATGTCAATACATTTATATTATATCTGGAGCTATCTATCTACTATCTAATGTATTAATCCTACTACTACTCAGGTCAATTCTAAACACGGCATGTGTGTGTGTGTATGTACACGTGTGTGTATGTGTGTGTGTGTGTGTGTGGGTATGTGCACGTGTGTGTGTGTGTGTGCGTTGTCTCCTTACCAACGAGGCGGTGTTTGGGAGGCTCCAGGAAGAGGAGGGGGAGGTGGGGGTCTGGTAGGAGGAGGAGAAGGAGGAGGAGTCTATCTCTCCAGACTGCTCACAGCTCCTCCTCCTCCTGCTCCTCCTCCTGCTACTCCTGTTCTCCATGTTGCCAGTAGTAACACTCATAGCTGTGTTGAAAAATATGCTACTGTTACACAGTAATAACACTCATAACTATCATAACGTTTTAAAACATGCTCAGGTAAAACTATTATTAAGGTGAGAATGACTCTGGTCTACAGTAACATGAAAACACTAGACTGCCTGTAATATCATGATAACATTAGACCGTGTATAATAACATAACATTAGACTGTGTGTAATATCATGATAACATTAGACTGTGTAATAACATGATAACATTAGACCGTGTGTAATAACATGATAACAGACTGTGTGTAATAACATGATAACATCAGACCGTGTGTAATAACATGATAACATCAGGCTGTGTGTAATAACATGATAACAGACTGTGTAATAACATGATAACATTCGACTGTGTGTAATAACATGATAACATCAGACCGTGTGTAATATCATGCAATAAGAGAGACGTCTGTACCTTTGTCGACGATGACTCTGGCTTCATTGGGGTCATCGCAGGTGTCCTGGAGTTTGGCCAGCGCCCGGGCGGTCAGCACCTCGCATGTGGTGTCCAGTTCGCCCCTCCGGTCACCGCTGCTGTCGCTGCTGCCCCACGACGCCTCGCCAGAGGAGTCCCGGCCCCTCCGGCTGCCGTCGTGCGGACAGGTGTCGGTGGCGGCCGCCACGCCCACGAAGTCCGCCACCAGCTTCCCCACGGCCCGTCGGATGAAGCGGTAGAGCAGCGGCGTGAAGATCTGTCCTTCCAGACGCCGCTCGGTCTCGGGGCTCTGGAACAGGGCGTGGCGGGCCAGGGCGTCCGAGAGGCTCTCCTCCTCCTCCTCCTCATCCTCCAGGGTTGCACTGCTGCTGGGGCCGGAGGAGGAGGTGTGGGCCGTGGCCGTGAGCTCCGCCTCCTCCGAGTTCTGGGAGATGACCCTCAGAGCCGCGCTGGGGGAGCGGGGTGGGGGGTCCGAGCCCGGGAGAGAGGCGCGGTCCTGGGGAGAGCCTGCTGGACTGAAACGCGCCTCCTCGCTCGGACCCGTGCGCCCGTCCCGAGACGGTGGCGGGCGCGGTGCGACGTCGGCGGCCGGCCGGCGGCCATCTTGGTCCGGGTGGAGACGGAGGATCTGGTAGAGGGCCATGGTCACCATGACAACCCACTCCATGATCCCCTCTGCTGAGCACTCGTGCAACTCAGCTACACTCTGGGGAGAGAGAGAGAGTGAGAGAGTGAGAGAGAGTGAAAGAGAGAGAGAGTGAGAGAGAGAGAGAGTGAGAGAGTGAAAGAGAGAGAGAGTGAAAGAGAGAGAGAGAGTGAGAGAGAGAGAGAGAGAGAGAGAGTGAGTGTGAGAGAGAGAGAGGGAGAAGTAGAGAGAGATAGAGACAGAGAGAGACAGAAAGAGACAGAGAGGGAGAGGAAGAGAGAGGGAGAGAGAGAACAGATCAACATCTCTAGGGTGGTTCTGATGGGGAAATAGAAGCAGTAGCGGGAAAGAGAGAAAGAGAGAGGGGAGAGAGAAAGAGAGAGAGGGGATAAGAGAGAGGGAGAGAGAAAGAGAAAAAGAGAGAGAGGGAGAGAAAGAGAAAAAGAGAGAGAGGGGAGAGAGTAGAAGAGACACCACAGTGGAAGAGAGACTGGCAGGTTGAGAACAGAGAACAGTACCACCCAAGCTTCTGGATGAATCTCAATTGACTGTAAAACAAAAATGAATAAATAAAGTTAAAAATCACTTTTGACAGAAGATGCAATTGGATTTTGTCCAAGGTGGTAATGGACTTGTGATGTGACCTGATGTAATCCACTAGAGGAAACACTTCCTGGATCTCCTAGCCTGATACATGCTGCATGACAGTAGTAATAGTAAGATAGTCAAATATTTACAGGCCAGAAGAACATAGAACATGTTTTATTTATGACATCATAATTGCAATCTGGCTGTGATGTACCGCGAACCCTCGATCTGCACCTGCAGTCAAGATGACGTTGTATGACTGTGACG